>NC_056732.1:1077783582-1077793590 GCF_019279795.1 Protopterus annectens | reverse complement strand
TTTCCCCCCCAATTTCCGTCTGTCTTATGAATGAGTCCTTAATTAATCAGTTCTTATTTCTGCCTGACTCAGAACAGAGAGAGCTGTGTCTCTTTTGAAGTTTTAATATGCTGTTAAAAATTAATGCAAGCAAAACACAAGGTAAAGAAAACAAACTACAGTATTCAAAATATAGAAAGGCAATAGAGTAATACAAAAAATAAAAGCAAACTAACCTTTCCTTCACAGCAAAGTGTAGCAGAGTCTGGATGAGCCTTTCTGGTAAAGCTCTGAAATGTTTTAGTTTACTCCTTAAATATAAATTTTAGTTCCTAGCTCCACCCCCTCTGTTAACAAGTGATTAACCTTAAGTGACCTCTTCTGTCTTATGAATGAGTCCTTAATTAATCAGTTCTTATTTCTGCCTGACTCAGAACAGAGAGAGCTGTGGTCTCTTTTGAAGTTTTAATATGCTGTTAAAACAGAATGCAAGCAAAACACAAGGTAAAGAAAACAAACTACAGTATTCAAAATATAGAAAGGCAATAGAGTAATACAAAAACTAAAAGCAAACTAACATTTCCTTCACAGCAAAGTGTAGCAGAGTCTGGATGAGCCTTTCTGGTAAAGCTCTGAAATGTTTTAGTTTACTCCTTAAATAGAAATTTTAGTTCCAAGCTCCACCCCCTCTGTTAACAAGTCATTAACCTTAAGTGACCTCTTCTGTCTTATGAATGAGTCCTTAATTAAACAGTTCTTATTTCTGCCTGACTCAGAACAGAGAGAGCTGTGGTCTCTTTTGAAGTTTTTATATGCTGTTAAAACAGAATGCAAGCAAAACACAAGGTAAAGAAAACAAACTACAGTATTCAAAATATAGAAAGGCAATACAGTAATACAAAAAATAAAAGCAAACTAACCTTTCCTTCACAGCAAAGTGTAGCAGAGTCTGGATGAGCCTTTCTGGTAAAGCTCTGAAATGTTTTAGTTTACTCCTTAAATAAAAATTTTAGTTCCTAGCTCCACCCCCTCTGTTAACAAGTGATTAACCTTAAGTGACCTCTTCTGTCTTATGAATGAGTCCTTAATTAATCAGTTCTTATTTCTGCCTGACTCAGAACAGAGAGAGCTGTGGTCTCTTTTGAAGTTTTAATATGCTGTTAAAACAGAATGCAAGCAAATCACAAGGTAAAGAAAACAAACTACAGTATTCAAAATATAGAAAGGCAATAGAGTAATACAAAAACTAAAAGCAAACTAACATTTCCTTCACAGCAAAGTGTAGCAGAGTCTGGATGAGCATTTCTGGTAAAGCTGTGAAATGTTTTACTTTACTCCTTAAATAGAAATTTTAGTTCCTAGCTCCACCCCCTCTGTTAACAAGTCATTAACCTTAAGTGACATCTTCTGTCTTATTAATGAGTCCTTAATTAATCAGTTCTTATTTCTGCCTGACTCAGAACAGAGAGAGCTGTGGTCTCTTTTGACGTTTTAATATGCTGTTAAAACAGAATGCAAGCAAAACACAAGGTAAAGAAAACAAACTACAGTATTCAAAATATAGAAAGGCAATACAGTAATACAAAAATAAAAGCAAACTAACCTTTCCTTCACAGCAAAGTGTAGCAGAGTCTGGATGAGCCTTTCTGGTAAAGCTCTAAAATGTTTTAGTTTACTCCTTAAATAGAAATTTTAGTTCCTAGCTCCACCCCCTCTGTTAACAAGTCATTAACCTTAAGTGACCTCTTCTGTCTTATGAATGAGTCCTTCATTAATCAGTTCTTATTTCTGCCTGACTCAGAACAGAGAGAGCTGTGGTCTCTTTTGAAGTTTTAATATACTGTTAAAACAGAATGCAAGCAAAACACAAGGTAAAGAAAACAAACTTCAGTATTCAAAATATAGAAAGGCAATACAGTAATACAAAAATAAAAGCAAACTAACCTTTCCTTCACAGCAAAGTGTAGCAGAGTCTGGATGAGCCTTTCTGGTAAAGCTCTGAAATGTTTTAGTTTACTCCTTAAATAGAAATTTTAGTTCCTAGCTCCAACCCCTCTGTTAACAAGTGATTAACCTTAAGTGACCTCTTCCATCTTATGAATGAGTCCTTAATTAATCAGTTCTTATTTCTGCCTGACTCAGAACAGAGAGAGCTGTGGTCTCTTTTGAAGTTTTAATATGCTGTTAAAACAGAATGAAGCAAAACACAAGGTAAAGAAAACAAACTACAGTATTCAAAATATAGAAAGGCAATACAGTAATACAAAAATAAAAGCAAACTAACCTTTCCTTCACATCAAAGTGTAGCAGAGTCTGGATGAGCCTTTCTGGTAAAGCTCTAAAATGTTTTAGTTTACTCGTTAAATAGAAATTTTAGTTCCTAGCTCCATCCCCTCTGTTAACAAGAGATTAACCTTAAGTGACCATTTCTGTCTTTTGAATGAGTCCTTAATTAATCAGTTCTTATTTCTGCCTGACTCAGAACAGAGAGAGCTGTGGTCTCTTTTGAAGTTTTAATATGCTGTTAAAACAGAATGCAAGCAAAACACAAGGTAAAGAAAACAAACTACAGTCTTCAAAATATAGAAAGGCAATAGAGTAATACAAAAAATAAAAGCAAACTAACCTTTCCTTCACAGCAAAGTGTAGCAGAGTCTGGATGAGCCTTTCTGGTAAAGCTCTGAAATGTTTTAGTTTACTCCTTAAATAGAAATTGTAGTTCCTAGCTCCACCCCCTCTGTTTAGTGATTAACATTAAGTGACCTCTTCTGTCTTATGAATGAGTACTTAATTAATCAGTTATTATTTCTGCCTAATTCAGAACAGAGAGAGCTGTGGTCTCCTTTGAAGTTTTAATATGTTGTTAAAACAGAATGCAAGCAAAACACAAGGTAAAGAAAACAAACTACAGTATTCAAAATATAGAAAGGCAATACAGTAACACAAAAAATAAAAGCAAACTAACCTTTCCTTCACAGCAAAGTGTAGCAGAGTCTTGATGAGCCTTTCTGGTAAAGCTCTGAAATGTTTTAGTTTACTCCTTAAATAAAAATTTTAGTTCCTAGCTCCACCCCCTCTGTTAACAAGTGATTAACCTTAAGTGACCTCTTCTGTCTTATGAATGAGTCCTTAATTAATCAGTTCTTATTTCTGTCTGACTCAGAACAGAGAGAGCTGTGGTCTCTTTTGAAGTTTTAATATGCTGTTAAAACAGAATGCAAGCAAAACACAAGGTAAAGAAAACAAACTACAGTATTCAAAATATAGAAAGGCAATAGAGTAATACAAAAACTAAAAGCAAACTAACATTTCCTTCACAGCAAAGTGTAGCAGAGTCTGGATGAGCCTTTCTGGAAAAGCTCTGAAATGTTTTAATTTACTCCTTAAATAGAAATTTTAGTTCCTAGCTCCACCCCCTCTGTTAACAAGTCATTAACCTTAAGTGACCTCTTCTGTCTTATGAATGAGTCCTTAATTAATCAGTTCTTATTTTTGCCTGACTCAGAACAGAGAGAGCTGTGGTCTCTTTTGAAGTTTTAATATGCTGTTAAAACAGAATGCAAGCAAAACACAAGGTAAAGAAAACAAACTACAGTATTCAAAATATAGAAAGGCAATACAGTAATACAAAAATAAAAGCAAACTAACCTTTCCTTCACAGCAAAGTGTAGCAGAGTCTGGATGAGCCTTTCTGGTAAAGCTCAACAATGTTTTAGTTTACTCCTTAAATAGAAATTTTAGTTCCTAGCTCCACCCCCTCTGTTAACAAGTCATTAACCTTAAGTGACCTCTTCTGTCTTATGAATGAGTCCTTCATTAATCAGTTCTTATTTCTGCCTGACTCAGAACAGAGAGAGCTGTGGTCTCTTTTGAAGTTTTAATATGCTGTTAAAAAAGAATGCAAGCAAAACACAAGGTAAAGAAAACAAACTACAGTATTCAAAATATAGAAAGGCAATACAGTAATACAAAAAATAAAAGCAAACTAACCTTTCCTTCACAGCAAAGTGTAGCAGAGTCTGGATGAGTCTTTCTGATAAAGCTATGAAATGTTTTAGTTTACTCCTTTAATAGAAATTTTAGTTCCTAGCTCCACCCCCTCTGTTAACAAGTGATTAACCTTAAGTGACCTCTTCTGTCTTATGAATGAGTCCTTAATTAATCTGTTCTTATTTCTGCCTGACTCAGAACAGAGAGAGCTGTAGTCTCTTTTGAAGTTTTAATATACTGTTAAAACAGAATGCAAGCAAAACACAAGGTAAAGAAAACAAACTTCAGTATTCAAAATATAGAAAGGCAATACAGTAATACAAAAATAAAAGCAAACTAACCTTTCCTTCACAGCAAAGTGTAGCAGAGTCTGGATGAGCCTTTCTGGTAAAGCTCTGAAATGTTTTAGTTTACTCCTTAAATAGAAATTTTAGTTCCTAGCTCCAACCCCTCTGTTAACAAGTGATTAACCTTAAGTGACCTCTTCTGTCTTATGAATGAGTCCTTAATTAATCAGTTCTTATTCCTGCCTGACTCAGAACAGAGAGAGCTGTGGTCTCTTTTGAAGTTTTAATATGCTGTTAAAACAGAATGAAGCAAAACACAAGGTAAAGAAAACAAACTACAGTATTCAAAATATAGAAAGGCAATACAGTAATACAAAAATAAAAGCAAACTAACCTTTCCTTCACAGCAAAGTGTAGCAGAGTCTGGATGAGCCTTTCTGGTAAAGCTCTAAAATGTTTTAGTTTACTCGTTAAATAGAAATTTTAGTTCCTAGCTCCACCCCCTCTGTTAACAAGAGATTAACCTTAAGTGACCTCTTCTGTCTTATGAATGAGTCCTTAATTAATCAGTTCTTATTTCTGCCTGACTCAGAACAGAGAGAGCTGTGGTCTCTTTTGAAGTTTTAATATGCTGTTAAAACAGAATGCAAGCAAAACACAAGGTAAAGAAAACAAACTACAGTATTCAAAATATAGAAAGGCAATACAGTAATACAAAAATAAAAGCAAACTAACCTTTCCTTCACATCAAAGTGTAGCAGAGTCTGGATGAGCCTTTCTGGTAAAGCTCTAAAATGTTTTAGTTTACTCGTTAAATAGAAATTTTAGTTCCTAGCTCCATCCCCTCTGTTAACAAGAGATTAATCTTAAGTGACCTTTTCTGTCTTATGAATGAGTCCTTAATTAATCAGTTCTTATTTCTGCCTGACTCAGAACAGAGAGAGCTGTGGTCTCTTTTGAAGTTTTAATATGCTGTTAAAACAGAATGCAAGCAAAACACAAGGTAAAGAAAACAAACTACAGTATTCAAAATATAGAAAGGCAATAGAGTAATACAAAAAATAAAAGCAAACTAACCTTTCCTTCACAGCAAAGTGTAGCAGAGTCTGGATGAGCCTTTCTGGTAAAGCTCTGAAATGTTTTAGTTTACTCCTTAAATAGAAATTGTAGTTCCTAGCTCCACCCCCTCTGTTTAGTGATTAACATTAAGTGACCTCTTCTGTCTTATGAATGAGTACTTAATTAATCAGTTATTATTTCTGCCTAACTCAGAACAGAGAGAGCTGTGGTCTCCTTTGAAGTTTTAATATGTTGTTAAAACAGAATGCAAGCAAAACACAAGGTAAAGAAAACAAACTACATTATTCAAAATATAGAAAGGCAATACAGTAACACAAAAAATAAAAGCAAACTAACCTTTCCTTCACAGCAAAGTGTAGCAGAGTCTGGATGAGCCTTTCTGGTAAAGCTCTGAAATGTTTTGTTTACTCCTTAAATAAAAATTTAGTTCCTAGCTCCACCCCCTCTGTTAACAAGTGATTAACCTTAAGTGACCTCTTCTGTCTTATGAATGAGTCCTTAATTAATCAGTTCTTATTTCTGCCTGACTCAGAACAGAGAGAGCTGTGGTCTCTTTTGAAGTTTTAATATGCTGTTAAAACAGAATGCAAGCAAAACACAAGGTAAAGAAAACAAACTACAGTATTCAAAATATAGAAAGGCAATAGAGTAATACAAAAACTAAAAGCAAACTAACATTTCCTTCATAGCAAAGTGTAGCAGAGTCTGGATGAGCCTTTCTGGTAAAGCTCTGAAATGTTTTAATTTACTCCTTAAATAGAATATTTAGTTCCTAGCTCCACCCCCTCTGTTAACAAGTCATTAACCTTAAGTGACCTCTTCTGTCTTATGAATGAGTCCTTAATTAATCAGTTCTTATTTCTGCCTGACTCAGAACAGAGAGAGCTGTGGTCTCTTTTGAAGTTTTATTATGCTGTTAAAACAGAATGCAAGCAAAACACAAGGTAAAGAAAACAAACTACAGTATTCAAAATATAGAAAGGCAATACAGTAATAGAAAAATAAAAGCAAACTAACCTTTCCTTCACAGCAAAGTGTAGCAGAGTCTGGATGAGCCTTTCTGGTAAAGCTCTAAAATGTTTTAGTTTACTCCTTAAATAGAAATTTTAGTTCCTAGCTCCACCCCCTCTGTTAACAAGTGATTAACCTTAAGTGACCTCTTCTGTCTTATGAATGAGTCCTTAATTAATCAGTCCTTATTTCTGCCTGACTCAGAACAGAGAGAGCTGTGGTCTCTTTTGAAGTTTTAATATGCTGTTAAAACAGAATGCAAGCAAAACACAAGGTAAAGAAAACAAACTACAGTATTCAAAATATAGAAAGGCAATACAGTAATACAAAAATAAAAGCAAACTAACCTTTCCTTCACAGCAAAGTGTAGCAGAGTCTGGATGAGCCTTTCTGGTAAATCTCTGAAATGTTTTAGTTTACTCCTTAAATAGAAATTTTAGTTCCTAGCTCCACCCCCTCTGTTAACAAGTGATTAACCTTAAGTGACCTCTTCTGTCTTATGAATGAGTCCTTAATTAATCAGTTCTTATTTCTGCCTGACTCAGAACAGAGAGAGCTGTTGTCTCTTTTGAAGTTTTAATATGCTGTTAAAACAGAATGCAAGCAAAACACAAGGTAAAGAAAACAAACTACAGTATTCAAAATACAGAAAGGCAATACAGTAATACAAAAATAAAAGCAAACTAACCTTTCCTTCACAGCAAAGTGTAGCAGAGTCTGTTGAGCCTTTCTGGTGAAGCTCTGAAATGTTTTAGTTTACTCCTTAAACAGAAATTGTAGTTCCTAGCTCCACCCCCTCTGTTAACAAGTGATTAACCTTAAGTGACCTCTTCTGTCTTATGAATGAGTCCTTAATTAATCAGTTCTTATTTCTGCCTGACTCAGAACAGAGAGAGCTGTGGTCTCTTTTGAAGTTTTAATATGCTGTTAAAACAGAATGCAAGCAAAACACAAGGTAAAGAAAACAAACTACAGTATTCAAAATATAGAAAGGCAATACAGTAATACAAAAAATAAAAGCAAGCTAACCTTTCCTTCATAGCAAAGTGTAGCAGAGTCTGGATGAGCCTTTCTGGTAAAGCTCTGAAATGTTTTAGTTTACTCCTTAAATAGAAATTTTAGTTCCTAGCTCCACCCCATCTGTTAACAAGTGATTAACCTTAAGTGACCTCTTCTGTCTTATGAATGAGTCCTTAGTTAATCAGTTCTTATTTCTGCCTGACTCAGAACAGAGAGAGCTGTGGTCTCTTTTGAAGTTTTAATATGCTGTTAAAGCAGAATGCAAGCAAAACACAAGGTAATGAAAACAAACTTCAGTACTCAAAATATAGAAAGACAATACAGTAATACAAAAATAAAAGCAAACTAACCTCTCCTTCACAGCAAAGTGTAGCAGAGTCTGGATGAGCCTTTCTGGTAAAGTTCTGAAATGTTTTAGTTTACTCCTTAAATAGAAATTTTAGTTACTAGCTCCACCCCCTCTGTTAACAAGTGATTAACCTTAAGTGACCTCTTCTGTCTTATGGATGAGTCCTTAATTAATCAGTTCTTATTTCTGCCTGCCTCAGAACAGAGAGAGCTGTGGTCTCTTTTTGTTTTAATATGCTGTTAAAACAGAATGCAAGCAAAACACAAGGTAAAGAAAACAAACTACAGTATTCAAAATATAGAAAGGCAATACAGTAATACAAAAAATAAAAGCAAACTAACCTTTCCTTCACAGCAAAGTGTAGCAGAGTCTGGATGAGCCTTTCTGGTAAAGCTCAGAAATGTTTTAGTTTACTCCTTAAATAGAAATTTTAGTTCCTAGCTCCACCCCCTCTGTTAACAAGTGATTAACCTTAAGTGACCTCTTCTGTCTTATGAATGAGTCCTTAATTAATCAGTTCTTATTTCTGCCTGACTCAGAACAGAGAGATCTGTTGTCTCTTTTGAAGTTTTAATATGCTGTTAAAACAGAATGCAAGCAAAACACAATGTAAAGAAAACAAACTACAGTATTCAAAATATAGAAAGGCAATACAGTAATACAAAAATAAAAGCAAACTAACCTTTCCTTTACAGCAAAATGTAGCAGAGTCTGGATGAGCCTTTCTGGTAAAGCTCTGAAATGTTTTAGTTTACTCCTTAAATAGAAATTTTAGTTCCTAGCTCCACCCCCTCTGTTAACAAGTGATTAACCTTAAGTGACCTCTTCTGTCTTATGAATGAGTCCTTAATTAATCAGTTCTTATTTCTGCTTGACTCAGAACAGAGAGAGCCGTGGTCTCTTTTGAAGTTTTAATATGCTGTTAAAACAGAATGCAAGCAAAACACAAGGTAAAGAAAACAAACTACAGTATTCAAAATATAGAAAGGCAATACAGTAATACAAAAATAAAAGCAGACTAACCTTTCCTTCACAGCAAATTGTAGCAGTGTCTGGATGAGCCTTTCTGGTAAAGCTCTGAAATGTTTTAGCTTACTCCTTAAATTGAAATTTTAGTTCCTAGCTCCACCCCCTCTGTTAACACATGATTAACCTTAAGTGACCTCTTCTGTCTCATGAATGAATCCTTAATTAATCAGTTCTTATTTCTGCCTGACTCAGAACAGAGAGAGCTGTGGTCTCTTTTGAAGTTTTAATATGCTGTTAAAACAGAATGCAAGCAAAACACAAGGTAAAGAAAACAAAGTACAATATTCAAAATATAGAAAGGCAATACAGTAATACAAAAAATAAAAGCAAACTAACCTTTCCTTCACAGCAAAGTGTAGCAGAGTCTGGATGAGCCTTTCTGGTAAACATATGTTGTGTTCCCTTTGCAGGTGAGCACATGGGTTGGTGTTCCTCCCCTCACAACCTGATGTCAGTGTCGTAGCAGACTCCCATGGCAATGGTGGTCATAGTGAGGCACAGGTGGGGTCATTGGTAACTGGATCCGTGCCATTGTTTGGTATCCCACTTTCACCCACCATGTCCCGCACACAGTCAGTATGCCTACACATGGCCAGTCCCCAGCAGCCATGGATAAGGGACAGGTTAAGGGTGGTGGCATGGAAAGGCTAGTGTGTTGAGTATGGTGAGTTTGAGTATAGACACTAGCCATAGACAGAGAGCAGGCAAGGTCACACACAGGCAGATGGACAAGGGTGCTCAACAGAGGACTGCTGCCCTTCAAGCCCCTGTCGCAAGTGCCATGGCATGTGTCACCAGACACATGCTATGTTCCATCATGGTGGCACGGGCATGTACTGACTGCAGCACCAGACAAATGCTTAGGGTCATGCATGCAGCACTCCTTGCCATGCATGACAACTTCCACGGCAGTTGTAATGCCATACGTTATCTTGTCAATGTTGTGGATAGACAGTGGGGTGAGACATTGTCACTGCTCAACCATGCAATGTCTGTGCTTGAGCATGTAGTGGGAGTAGGGCATTGGTCAGGTGGATGTAGGTCGGTGACATGATCAGCTGTGAGCCCACATGGCCGTGCACATTCACAGTCCCATAGTGGCAGTACCAACAGCACTACTGAAGGGAGGGTGCTGTCCACACCACATTGTAACAGGCCATAGGCACGTTGCTCTCACCAGTCCCATCAGGGATGCAGGTCCAGTAGACAGCAGTCACCATCAGGGAGTAGTATTGCATCTGTCCTTGGGCCTGGTGGTGCCAG
>NC_056732.1:1077671082-1077776082 GCF_019279795.1 Protopterus annectens | reverse complement strand
TCACACAGGGTTGTGGACTTCACACCTCTGAGTGTACCTATTTAGCAGGTTGTCCATCATTGCACCACTTCATATACTGTGTTCCTTACACAGTTTGTGTTGCTATATGTTATTATGAGGATACATGTGGGCCTAGCTGTCATACCATCACAGACTATCTGCACATGCCAAAATATGACAGTCAGACAAGCCCCACACATGAGGACAGGTTGTTAATCATGTTCTGCCAAACATAGACAGTTCGGAGACCAGTTTGTTAATTGCTTGTTTGCTCTTATGGGTTTGATTTCTGCTTCCCCACTGTCTGCCATTGCTGTTTTGACATGACCTTTCCTTGTTTGGCAAATAGTTTGCAGGCAAATGCAATGTTAGGACAAGCAGAACAGCTATACAAGGCATAATTGTGCTCCTGTGATAACCTGTGTCATTCCAGGGGTATGGCTGTTGGCCACTGACATGTTGTCAGTGCTGACACAGAAAGGTGGCAGCCGTTTATACACTGGCAATACAATGACCTTCAGGTACCTCAACTTCTGAGAGCCAGACATCTGGACAATGCCATAAGTGATTGGGGGACGGAGGCCTAAATTTAGGGACCATTTTTAAGTATTGGCCTTACAAACCTGGAACGGTGATTCCATAGCAGGTTTTGCATTAGCATGCATGTTTCTATGGGTATGCAGTCTGACACTACAATCTATCATTATTTTCTGACCATAGTCTTGTGTGATTTGTCAGTGAATTGCCAGTCAACCACTATTTCATGTTATACAGACCACAATTATGATGCAAACCTCTGGACATTCTGCAATAGGTCTGTACAGTTGAGAGGTATGTTAGGTACTGTGTAGGTTACTCCAAGTTGTGCACTGTCTATATGTGTAGCCCCTTGTCCGTGACCTGTACAGCTTTCCTCCACTAACGGATATTGATGTCTGGACAGTCTGTACATTTCCTACCGTAGGTGTAGCTGACATGCATAACAGTTGGCACTGTAGTTCTCTGAACATGGCCCTGTGAAAGACAGCACTGTACCTAGGCCACTACAACACAACAGCCAAGAGTGAGTGCTGGCCAAATCCTGACAGTATTAACCACACATATACATAGCTCATTGACCCCTGCATATTGTGGACATGCAACAAGTTATGTGTATTGGGACAGCCCTGGCAATGTGTGCTCTGCTGCTATTTCCCTGCAAACATACATGATACTGAATTTCTGTGGGAATATGGGGGGGGGGCACACCTGCCAACTGTACACATTTGCACAGACCGTGTGATATTTGCTTTACATTTTGGTAACATTTAGCATACTATTGTGCCCTGTCTTGCGGACTAGAGGCATATCACTACAGACCACAGGTCAGATTGTAATGGCATAATTTGAGTTTCAGAATTCGTACCCATCAGAGCCTTACTGCAACTACAAGACCTGCTGTGCTATCACTGTTTAAGTCTGTAGGGGGGTATTTAATCATTATCACCATTTGTGGACCTTTGCCAGACATTTCTTTGTGGTTTTCTACAGCTGACTTGCTGGGTGAGGCTGAGGGGTGAGTTTGGGACTGCCACACTGAAATCCATGCCTGTGACCTATGACCCTCCCAGTTAGCTGGCCCCCCACATATATTGCTGTGGGATTTGTCACCTTATATACTGCTGCATAGTGTGAGGAGGCCAGTATTGGGCAGACATTTCCTGGTGTCCCACATAGCTGTCAGTTGTGTGCTGCTATCCCAGTAGGCCACCCCATGCCCTTGCATGCCTGCAGCAATACTATAGATATGCTACCAGAACATACTAATACATTAATTTATTGTTAAGAAGACTGACTTACCTTGTGCCTGCAGCAGTTGTGTGGATGGTGCTTGAGGGCTACCTATGTCAGATGCATGCAATACACTGCCTATACATGGTAAGTTACAAGCAGTGTTTTGTGTGTGTCATCCATTTTACTGTGTATGAGTCAGAGAGAGCTGTCAGTTCCTGGGTGCCTACAGTGTCAGTGTGTGTACTATGTGTTGCCTCTTTACCAAGGCCAGGCCATACTGTGCATGCCTCCATCTGCTTACAAGGACTGGCTCAGGGGGTTCCACCATCTGAGTCCCTCTGTGCCTGTGGGGACCTTGGCAATGGTGGGAGGCTGTGTGGCCCTTCTCCTTGCTGTTCCTGCTGCAGTTGTTTCCACAGGATCATATTGTTTAGCATGGCACATACTATGAACATGTGTGCACATGTAGCTGGAGAGTACTACAAGGCTCCACCAGATATGTCACGGTAGCAGAACTGTGACTTGAGCATCAAGAACAAACACTCTATAATGATCCTAGTTTGTGCATGTGCCTCACTATGGCATTCTTGAGTGGGTGGGTGTGTATTTCTGATGGATGTCATCATCCATGGCTCCAGTGCATAGCCAGCATCCCCCACCAGATGGCCATACAGGATGCCCCCCTGGCAAATCCCTGATACAGCTGTGAGAAACGCCAGATGTGGGAGCTGTGATAGCTTCCAGGGCTGCCAGCACACATTCATGATAATGCCTTGGGCATTGCACATGACCTAGCAGTTGATGGAGTGGAAGCCCTTGCGCTTTATGTAGACCCTACTCTGCTCACCATGTGGTGTTTTGATGTGGATGTCTGTGCAGTTTATGGCACCCAGTACCTCCAGGTAGTCTGCTACATGGCGGAAGAGGTGCATATTGCTGGTCCTCTCCTCAAGGGTGCTGGGGAAGTAAATGTGCTCACTGGCATGTGGTAGCATGACATCCAGGAAGTGGTGGAGTACCCTGGATGCAGATGCCTGTGAGACCCCCATGATGTCCCCAGTAGGTCCTTGGAAAGTACCTGTAGCTAGTATTCTTAAGGCTTGGTATCCACTGGGATGGGTTCCCCTCTGTTGACTCAGGGTCTGAGGTGAGGACGGCACAGCTCGCAGAGTTACTGAAGTATGTCTCTGTCCACCCTGTAGTGCTCTATCTCCAGATCATGTAGCCCCTAGTAGGTTACCCTGAGTCTGAACACTCTTCTCCTCCTCCTCAGTCTGGAGCAGTAGCCAGCATTATCCTCTTCACAGCCATCAGCCTCCAGCACATACTGATGTATCACAGTGACAGCAGCCCCTAACATTTTGTCCGTTAAAATTCCCCCGAGTATGCACACCAATGGTGCATACTTTGTGGGAAAATCAGACTGAAAGGTGCTTGCACAGTTTATACTGTTGTGCTGCAGAAGCTGCCTGTATGATTGGCCGGCTATAATACATTCCACCTGCTTGCTATTTTATTTGTAATTGATTGCTTTTATTCTGCTATTTCCCCCCTTTTTTTTCCCTTCCCGTTTCTGCCCCTTTTAAGCCCCGAGGCACACCCCGCAAACCCAGTGCCCAAATGTAAACAGTTCTGCTATTTCCATTTTTTTGTTTTGTTTTAGACCCAGTGTGCACAGTGCAAACCGTTTAGCTAAAGTAAACACTTTGCAGTAGAAATTGCCCTCCCCTGGACACGAACATGCTCTTTATTTCATAGAATAAGTCAATACAGCCTCAGACACACACCCTTGCTTAGCTAAGCTTAAATGGAAGCCGTGGAGCTCCAATGTGCTTACACCAAGCATGACACACCCCTTTTCATGTCAGCTGCTCCTCCAGCTTAGACTGCAGAATTATAGCTCCTACATGGTTAGGTGCAGCCAAAGAATGGTCTCTCATTTACTGATTCAGTAAAATTTGACCATTTGCATACCCCCACTGCTTTAGTCCCTGGTTACACCTCTACACCAGAGCCTTCTTCCTTAGCAACCAGTGTTCCCTGTTATTGTTTTGATTCTGCATGCCATAGACTATAATGGCAAAATGCAGATTTCACTTAAAATTGTCTTTTCACTTTTTTTTTTCATTTTCGGCATGATCCCATGCTTAAACGGCCGCAGTTGGCCAAAAAATAACTTTTATTTTTATAATTTTGCAAGTCTTTTCCTTGCCAATGGCCATATTTTTGTCCATTGGCATGCCTAATGATTATAATGCATGCTTTACTTTGAGCTGTCATGCCCCTGTTTTGATTTTTGCTGAAATGTATTCGGCTAGTAGCTGAATACATTTCTGCAGCTGACACTATTCTGGCATGGATGCCTGTCTGCTTACTGAATTGCTAATTTATCTCATTTGCATGTTTTTCACCAGCAAATGAGGTAATTAGCATTATTCAATGGTATCTGTGCAGAATAGTGCAGCCAGGCTCGTGCACACCCCCAGCCTAGTTTATTGAATGGCACAGGATTCGAACTCCATGTTTGGGCTGTTCCACTATTCGGACACGGGAGTTTAGCTTACTGAATCCTGGGGCTGGTTTTGGAAATATTAACATAAATGTGGAAATATTGCATATAAAAACCACAGTAGCTGGAAGAAACAGCTCACACGCAGTCCGTTTAAAAAGGTTTAATCTACAAAGAGATATACAAAAAGCAGGTCCAATAGATGTATAAGCGCTTTCATCTTAAAATATTTTAAAACTTCATCAGATACAATCTATTATTGTTACTGAGGCATTTCAATGAACTTCATTGATCATGTGACATTCCTAGGTTGTATAATTTAAAGTAATATAACTTTCACATAACATATCCCCCTATTTCCACAATATTTATTACAAGACTTACCATATAATTTGATACATACTATATTAATTCTTGTGTAGACAAATGTCAAACTTCATGATAAAACTCATGGGTTGTATTTCAACCATGTATATAAATATATTACATACGACTATTTATCAAGACTATTTTTCAAGATAGGAAACAAACAACAAGATTGTGTCTTCACATTTATGTTATCTTTCCCAAGCCTTTAACTTCAAGATAGTCGGACTTTCCCAGTAATCAAATGTAAAGTAAATAAAATATTCAAACAATAAAGGCATTATGGTCACATCCTGAAGGACTCCTCTGTTAATAAGAAAAAATACTTTTGTTGCTATTAAACATAACCCTCTACAGTCTTTCAGATAACCAAGTTCTGAGTCATGTAAATAACGTTGCATTAATTCCAAGAAATACTGACTCATTGATTAACACATTAGCCATTGTGAAATCTAGAAAAAGGACGTGAACCTGTATTATAATCTAATAAATAATACCATCCAAGTATAATCAGTTTATCTGTATGTTAACCATAAGCATGTTCTATCCTACGTGTATTTTTTATTAATTATTTCAACAGTTCTTGAGTAGCAGGCTTTTCTAGCACTTTGCATAGGCTACAAAATAGACTGATAGGTCTATAATTAGAAGGATAACTTGCTTCCCTTTCCTTTATATAGGAAATATGTTTTTTTTTCTTCATATGGAGAGAACTAAACCTCACCTTTTCGGGGGGGGGGGGTGAGGATCATCTGTCCCAGCACACTGTCCATGGCTAAGTGTAAGGGGAATGAGGCCAACTGATTATGCCACATGGAGGCATAAACATACACCTCAAAGGCCCATTGCCCACCAACCCCTTGAATGCTACCTGCTTGCTCAAGGAACAGTATGGCTCTGTAGCAAAATACTTGATGCCCCCATCTCACTGATGATGATTCATACTCCTAAGGGTGTATTAGGCAGTCAAGAGGGAAAGGCTTGATGATCAGTGAATGGGATTGGGTCTTCCTCCTTAAGCTATGTTTTTTTCTCTCATTGGTTTCATAAGCAAAAACACCCAGTCCCTTTCTAAATATTTCAGATGTACTTCTTGCTCCTGTACTCATCCTGAAATACTAACCTACTACATAATCAGTCCATGGACTATGCAGCCCCTCAGTACCGATACCTCATCTCTCATGAGGAATTTCTTATTCTTGTCAGAGCACATCTTTCAATCTCCAGACTCCTGTCTACTCTTGCTCAGTGTAACTTTGCTCCAGTTTAATTTATAGTACTGTGTTCCTTCTTCATGTTTACACTTAGAAGAACTAAATTTGTCACACCTACCCTTGGATATGCCTACTATTCCTCTTATGAAATGAAATCATTGGACAATGCAAGCACCATGGGGAGGGTAGCATTTACACCCTGTAAATCCTCTTTGGATAAGTATGATAACAAGACTCCTCTACACAAAACTATAGGATCAGCTGATAAGAAGGACATTTTCCATAAACTAATGCCAGAAGATGTTTCAGATGATGAGGAAATGGAGATCGTGAATTCTAATAAACATCAGGTGACTCTTTCTCAAAGGAAATTATGAAGCTATTGGGTCTCCATCAGGTGCTTGCATCTGTAGATAAGTTAAAAGGTGGTCACGTCAAACCTTTAACAGACTGCAAGTAACTTTACTAGAAGCATTGATCAATAGCCAGGTACTTCCACTCCAAGCCTCTTTGCATCTTGTGTACCCCCTTTCAAAATATGACTGCATGATTGCTTGAACTGCTTTTCAGCTACTGCCCACTGACCTTGGCCTGACTTGCTCCCACTTGCCTGGATCTGACTGTGCACAGTGCCATGTTATGTACTTGCTATGCAGTTCTATAAAAGGTCTACATGTTTAAAGGTTAGAGCTCTGTGCAAAGGTTTAAGCCCTAGAATAGCCTCTAATCAGCAGGCCATTTCAGATCCTGTTTAAACTGTGGGTATGTATTGCTGGTATTTCTCACTATCATCTAATGCTTGCACTCAAATTCAGTTTTAACCACTGCATATAATGTAGTACTGGGGGAAATGGGAGGTGCTCAAGTTCCTAGACCCAGTGCATTGCACTAACATTAAACAAGTGCATGTTATTTATGCTTTTTCACTATCGGTGATGTATGAATAAGAGGAGAAACATTGGTCTTCCTAAAGTCCGGTAATGGCATTGGTCTCTGCAGGACACACTGTGTATTATGTCTGCACTCATGTTGAACTCAAGCTGAGGAGTAACAGCATTCCTGCATCGCAGGGTTAGTGCTGTTCCCATAAAATCGTAAGTGTTTGCTTTATTTTTAGCATACCAGCACGTCACAATATGTATTTATTTATATCTGTTTACTGGGAAGAGTGCTGATCCTTATGGACTAATTACAGGATCAGCACAAACGATATGTAGAAGAGATAACAAATAACAAATAGCTCAAACATTTGTTTGATTAAATAATGAAGAAAGTTGTAAACCATAATTCCAAGAATATAACGCTAAAAATTCACCGAGTAGGACTAAAAAATATTTGTATGGTAAAACAAAAATATTGAGAAAGGGGTGTAAGAATGCTTATTAGGAATATTCACGCCTGTAAAGTATAACAATTAGAAATAGGTAAAGTGCTATAACTGTTCCACCTTTCATTTAATGTTCTACTAAAAATGGGAGGGGGGCTTCTCAGAAACATTCGCAATGCCATGGCACATGCTAAATATCAAAGATGTTATACACCAAATCAGCCTAATGTTGCTTAGCTATGGAGTAGGATCAGTGTATCATCAGCATTCCAGGAAAAGGGCTGCATAAAAAAATAGAATGGGTGCAATACTGGCAGCAGTCATGCTACTGAACTATAGTGAAGTGACTACACTACAGGTGGTCATGTGACCAACGAGACAAGTACAGTGAGGCAGTGTACTCAAGGCTATGTGCATTAACATGTATAACCAAATGCCTCATAGCTGCAAAATAGGCACTGTGATCAGGTCATAGAGGGCCAACACAGCAAAGTGCTACCCCAGTCCATCATATAAATGGGGTGGAAATGGGGAAATAGGAAAGGTGAAGATGGGAGGAAGCAAGCAGTGGAGCACACACAATGCTAACGTTAGGGAAATATAGGTGGGGGGCAGGAAGGACACATTTTTTGGGATAGATGACTATTTTCATCAAGAATAGTAGTCAGATTTGGATGGGAACAAGTAGCTTGTGTGAAGATGGTGTAAAGAAGATTGCTTGGCAAACAAATACAAAACACAGACAGAAATAGGCAGGGATGGTATGGACACAAAAGCCTCTGCTCCTATCTGAGCAGTGGCCACAAAGGCCACCAGTGAGTTCCCCACTTCACTTTCAGCAGAATGACCATCATTACTGTGATAAGAAGAATACCTGATGATCACTGGTGAGCCAGCACCAAACATGCTGGGTGGAATTGACCCAGGTGGCCGCTGCCACTCCACATCCTGCACCACAGTTAGAGCCACAGGATGAGGAGACAAATACTGAAAGTGACTAATACATCATATCAGTACACAAACTTGTACAAGTAGAATTTCCTTTGTACACTGCAGACACAAGAACAGTAAACATGCACCAACACCTAGATTGTCTTTCACGCATTTATATTAAGCTGTTGAAAACTCAAAACTGTTGGCAGCGTAATAATTGACATGAAAATGTCAAAACCCCCAAACATCGAACACACACAAAAAAAAAACAAAAACACCCGAACACAACACAAATTGCTCTATGCAGGGGGCAAGCCACCCTGCACCCCCCACACCCCCCACTATTTAAATATACCAACTCTGAGATCGCACTACATTGCAGTAAATGGAAATCTCCCCTTACAGAGATTTCCGTTTACACATGCAATGACTTTCGTTTCGACATTTTGGTGTCAATATTAGCTTTGATATTGTCGGTCTTCGACAGGATGAAGTAGACCCTCATTCACACCTCTTAAGCAGACCTCTCTGCTGAGGTCTATCTCATCAGCTGCTGTAAAGGGAAGTGCAGACCATTCATTACAAGCTAACCCTGTCAACAGAAGGCAAGGAAATTAATATTCAATGGCCAGAAATAAAACAAATAAACTCTATATACACTTCTTAATGTAAAAGGCTGTGTCTCACTTCCTAACATTTAACTCCCACTGGCGAGGAAGGATATAGTGGCATCTCCACAGGTCACTATAAGGTGTTGGTGCTAAGCCTTAGCCTTATATAAGGGAACATCATAATGGCCCAGGAGATACTCCAGACAGTTCCTGTGCAATAGGTAAAAAATATATCTTAGTTTAATAGTCACACAAGGCAGAAGCTCTCCTGTAACCAGCAGCTGAAGAGGCCATGTCCATGCTATAGATCCTCATAAGTAGCTCCCCTGTGAATGGCCTCATGTTATGGACACCACATGATGCAAATCATTTGATAACACCAGTGCACTTGTAAAAGTATCATTAGCACAGAGTCACAGTGATATGAGCTTCACAATGTCTGTACATAAGCATAGTGTGCAAATCTTATTGCCCTATGGTTAGGCAGGATGAGCATGTCAGCACTGCCTGTATGTGATAGTGCAATGCTTTATGGCAGCAATTCAGATGTAATCACACTTAGTTATCTCATTATCACAATCATCACATATGAGGCCTGTCATAGCACAGTAGTAAGTGTGGTCATCATACTGCAGGTGAGCAAGTTACGAATAGGAATTTAGTGAAGAAGACATTGTACTGTGATACAAGCATAGTTAAGGATAATAAAGCAACTGGTAATACATCTCAAGATCGTAGCACAAGGTATGATGTACTAGTATTTAGATGAGGAGGTTCATCAAGACAGAGAACCCACAACATAAAACATGAGAAATGAATATTTTGTGGGGAGCTCACTGTGGCCTATGTACAAAGACTGCAAGATGTGCTATAGGAGGAACAATAATTCATGTACATAGGTCAAGGCACAGACATGACTGCAGAAGGAGGTGAGGCATAGGATGCACACAACATGATTGTCCATCAGCACAGTGATGCAAGAAAGTGAAAAATGGTAATATGCCCATTAGTGCTGCTGGTATGGGATAAGATGGGAATGTTCAAAGTGCAATAGTAGATAAGTATGTGGCCACCATGCTGAGGGAGGTGACAGAGCTGAGACATAAGGGGGCTGTGAAGGACAGTCATGTAAACACACACACTGGTCAACATGTATAACTCACAGGTGAATGTCTTGTCATGGGCTTAAGACAATGTCAACCACCCAACAGAAAGAGGTGCTCTTGCAGGTCGTATGGACTCACAGTATGCTCAACAACACCAAAAAGTTAATGAATTATAAGCACACAATAAAAATGTGATGAATGTAGTATAAATGGTTTGATTAAAGTTCACCGTTTATACTACATACCTCAATCCCTTTTTATAGCACCCAGAATGCACATTCTGGAAAATGATAAAATTTACAAGGCTCTCTGTACATTAGTGAGTGGGTGGCCATCATACCTCTCAACTTCTCAGGACAACTCTGTACAAAGCCAAATATAATGGTGGAACAAAGGCCAAAAAATAGAGAGATATTTTAAATATTGCTCATATAAACTTAAAAAGTGGCTAGAGTAACAGGTTTTGCATTAGCATGCATTTTTCTGAGGGATATGAAATCTGAAACTCAAATGTCTATCATTATTCAGTGGCTTCCATCCTCAATGATTTATCAGAAAACAAGACATTTTATGAGAAACAGACCAAAAATATTAGGCATAAATCTGAATATGAGCATTTGGTGAAAATTTGAACAGTTGAGAGGTATGGTGGCCACAACATGACACTAGTACTGTTGCACTCCAAGGTCACCAATATGATACTACATGTTGAGACAAAGGCACAAGACATCACAAGCTAAAGGTCTACCCATAGATGGTTGATTACCAATGCAAGCATGGTTCACAGAGGTAGAAGAGTTCCTGGTAACCCTGTCCAGGTCAGGTTAGCAAATCTTCATACCTGGCATTGACTTTGATGTGTGACCTATGCTGGTGATGATTGCCTGAGAATTTGTAAAGGGAACATCAGGTTAGTAATACTGAGTACATTTCAAGCTATACACTGACCTGTATGTGAAGCAGATATATCAATATGTATATGTGTTGTCCAGGTACTTTGGGGCTGTAACTGTGACAATCTGGACCACATGATATTTACTTGCCTATAAGCTACTCACATAAGTAGCATACAACAGTCTTTGTGCCACAGTTTGCAAGGAGTGGGGCATAAGTTCCACCATTGCCACCTTTATATAATTTTATGACTTTACAGGTTCCATTAGTTGGAGGGTCAGCAAAACAGGGTGGCACATACTTGAGGTCAGTAGATCATCTGGGGTTAACAATGATAGCAATGTTGATATGGCATAATCAAATGAAACAGTGGCACTACCAGTAACGTTAACATTGGAGGGCAGGTAGACACACACACACACAAACACACACACACACACACACACACACACACACACACACACACACACACACACACACACACACACACACACACACACACACACAGTAATTGTGGAGGGACAGGCTGAATATTTGCCATCACCTGTGCTAGGGCTGGACATCCAGTCAGTGTGAACCCCACCCAGACTACACATAAGTCATCACCATAGATGATAGCTATTAGCCACACTGCCTCTCATGTACTCCACAACCATCATAATGAATGGCCATTGACAGCACGACTGCAGGCCTTTCTTTAACCTGAAAACCACACTTGTCATCTATCAGTAGATGTGCAGGTCAGTGATCTAGGCACAGACATCCGCTTTATACACCATGGTAGAGACAGTGAAAGTGCTGTGTAGCCTGTGTGCAGTAGGGAACTGCATCAAATACACAAAGTAACTGGTAGCTACCATGGCATCTACTGGTGAATCTATTAGGCTTGTGGCAAATGCCTACTATTGTGCAACTACAAGCCATAGTGACTGTGGCCATGCAAGGGTCCAGAAGCATGGTGGATAGTTGCAGGCCAAGCTTATGTTTATGGCACACACTATTCTAAAGCCTGCACCACTACTACCCCTGGCCATGGAAATCATCCATGGTCAATCTGAGGATCATGGCCCACAGTGCTCATCTAGCTCTACTGCTGGGATAACTCCCCAAGCCAGCCACTTTGGTTCCCACACTTCTGCAACAATCCTGTTCTCTACTGGCCGTCAGGATTCCATGCCTAGCCATGACAGTCCTTGGGGTTGAGGATGTCATTCATCTACTGGCTTCCAACATAGAAAACTACATCAAGATTCCCATACATGCTCACAAAGTGCTAGCACATCTCTCTTACATCCAGTTATAACACTGCAGGAGCAAACAGCACACCTCCCTAACATCCATGACATGGAAGCTCTACCTTGACACTGGAGGATGTAATCATTGACTCCCCTCAACTTGCTACCCACCTGAATGGTTAACACCTCTACCTCCTGTCACTCTTAGTCCTGTGATAGTGTTGCTATCACCTGTCAGTCTGCCTGTTCTCCATGCAAATGATGATGACTGCACCCCCCCCAGTCAGGCCTTTGTGGATATGGTAATGTCTAAAGCACAGTTTAGCCAATTATGCATCTGTTTTATTTAGTGTTGTCATTATCATGACCTATAGTCGTTAACCAGATGCTGCCTTTTTGCTAATGTCTCAGTGTATTGTGCCCACCTTTGCCTTACATGGGGTGCAGTTGTCATCAGTTTGTGCAATGGTTCTGAGCCTGAATACTTCTCTGCTGCTGCTACAGGTCTGTCAGGCAGTACTGGGATGTTACCAGTACTGCCTGGTGGTACTAGGATGTTACCAAGTTATAGCTATCTCTATATCACCCTATTGTGCAACATGGTGATGCAAGTCTTAGGTGTGTACTGCAATAGGCAGGTGTGTACTGCAATAGACACCAGCTGCATCTAGGTAGTGGAACCATGCATTTAGGAGTCAAATACATATTCCACAAAACCAACAAAACTCAATCAGCAGGAAATGTAAAGGAAAACACAATTTATTTAGCACTTTTGTTCCCTGTAGAAAGAACTTCATCAGAATAAAGGTAAACAACACATCCACTCACTTTACATAAACACGATAAATTTGTGACTTTTGATAAGACTGCTTATTCAGTCTGTTATGCCTTGTTTTTAAAATAGGTACAATAGACAAATGCTGATTCAAACCAGATAGAACTTCACCATTCAGTAAAATCTGACTGCAATTCTCTGTTTAATAATAAAGTTTCCTAGTCCCTAACCATACTGCATTTGTCAATCCTCTCAAGTACAAAAAATAAAAACTTTTTAAAAATATTTGCACATAAGGGAATGCTTAAACAAGTAAATGGTTTGTTGTTTTCACCCATCTTGATACTTATAAGATGTTCATATAAGTGTTTGCTCAATCTACGCAATATAACAATTGAAGCTACCAGCACAAGCTATTACTTTAGGATAATTATGCACAGTCACATTTGATCCTTCAAATATAAAATGGCAATAGGAACAAGCTCCACACTTAGCCATTCTCCCATTTTTAATGTACCTAGTATTAGAATATCCTTGTCTAAGTAGCTGGCAATTTGTGCAACTAGCAGCTAGATGACCCTGTGGGAATCCACCTGACATGACACACTGGTAGAGTTCACACAAATGCCAGGTTTGGGAATCTTAGGCATGCTTGGATGATGCACAGATACAGTGTATGCAATATTCTGTGCACTGCCCACTACCCAGCAGTTGATTGATGGAAGAAGTTGCAGAATTGCCAGGTGTGGGAATTATGGACAGTGCCTAGATGATGCACAGGCCCATTGTTTATAATACTCTGTGCACTGCCCACTGCCTGGCCATCAATTGATTGAGTGGAAGCCTTTGTAGCTAATATACTTAATGCCACATGAAGCAGGCAAGAGCTTAATGGCAATGTGAGTGCAGTAAATGGTGGCCAGAACCTCAAGGGAACGAGCTATGTTGTAAACTGCCTGCATAGTGATGGCCACTTCTCTTCTCTGTAGTCTGTGGAAAGCAATTTCTCAGCCACATTCTGCAGCATCATGTCAAGGAGCTGAAGTAAGTCTATGAGGCTGTCACCTGTACCATGGCAGATAGATGATGAAATGTCCCCGTGGTAAGGGTGGTTAATGCTACACAAACCCCCATGTCCACTTGGATAGGCAGTCCATGCTTATGCCTTGATTCCTTGTGTGAGTAGCATGTATACTACCTCCCATATGGTGTCCCTGTCCAAATGGTACAACCGACAATGGACAATGTTCAGGTCAGGTTCCTGATGGAATGCCAACCACTGGCAGACTCATCTGTGATGCAGAGGTTGGAAATGCACAATATCACAGGCACTGGCCCTGAGAGCAGCCACTAAGACTTGCTGCTCAGCTAAGACTGCTGCTTTTCCTAGTATAATAGCATGAGTGATGGTCCTGTACACTGAGAAATCCCAGTGTGCATATGTAGTGAGATTCATTAGCATGCTGGCACTCACTTGCATGCAGTTATGCAGCCATTTGCATACTATGAATGCTGTACTGTTTCTCATGTAGCATATTCATGCTGCTTGTGTCTCTGAATCACCTCCTTCCTGTTCATTGGTTGGTTCTCATCACACTATTTTGCATAATGTTATGCTCTGTTTCTGTCTACCAGTCCCCAGTCCCAGTCACAATCTATTTACCTTCTCTGTTATATTCTTAGAGTGCTGTAGACAGGCAAGCAAGTTTACTGCATTGTAGCCTATCATTTTGTTGTTGATAGGTTTACATGTTGCAGATTAATGGTGCCAGTTAGTAGCACTGGTACTGTTTTGGAAAAGTACTTGTGGTATTTGGTAGAAGCTGTGACAGTCTATGGACTTACTCATGTCTATTCATGCTCTTTTGTACTTGGGATGGAGGATTGCCCACCCCATTGCTGCTGAATATGTCTTAGCACAGTTGAAAATGTTAATTTTGTAATAAATTTGGTGTTACATCCTATGCATTTTGTTTAAATCTATCATATCTTGAAAAAGATGAAAGATGCAGAAATTGAGGCTTAAATAGGAGTTCTTGTGGTTCTGATGTGCTATGGGTGTGGCCTTGGTCACAAATTACAACATGAAAAGCCTTAAACAGAGTGCAAATAACTACAGCCAAGACTATCCTTCTAAAAGAAACACATTTTAAAATCTCTGATTTAGTGAAAATGAGAGCCCAGTGGATCAATTCAGCTGTCCATAGCTGTGGGGCATCCAGCAAAAAGGTTGCTAAATGTTTAATCAGCAGATGGTTGGAATATGAATTGGAGAGTTGACAGGACCATCAGGCAACGTAAGGTTACATAGGCTAATAAGTAGACAGGGAAAGAGAGCGAGAGAGAGAGAGAAAAAAAAAGTAGTTTTATAAGGCAACATTTATGGTTCCAATCAAAGTAGTATTAGTAGATAAGTATTTGTACTGTACAAAGCAAGACCATGTCTGATACCCACATTATTATATGGAGTCTATTTTAATAATGGGATTACAGTGGTTAAAGACATATGAGACCATTTAGTACAATGGTTAAGGTCTTCACTTCTCATGCACAAGGTACAATCCTGACATCTGTCCAATGCCTGTTTGGAGTTTGCATGTTCTCCCAGTGTCTCTGTGGGGTTCCATCTGAAAAACATGCTGAGGATTTCATCTCAAACTCATGCAAGAATGGAGCTGTGGGCAGTGGCATAGACTCTACATGGTGCCCTGCAGAGAGAGGAGTTGTAGAGACCAGCCACTTTGGGCGTATGCTATGGTGCACAGTATCCTTAAGATAGGAGAACATGGATCACAGACTGCATGCCATGGCAGGATTAGCCACTCAATGGTGTAAATATGGGTCTAGGCAATTTGGTTATGTTGGCTACTGCCACCAAATGGGGAAGGGTATTTGCCAGTGATAAGTGTGGTGAGTATTCAGCCTATTTCAACCTACACCAGGGACTTATGCTAACGGTGGGAGTGGTGTATGGGTGCCTACTGGCCAATGTGTGCCCACCATAAAGCCCAGAAACCATCGGTTAATAACCTATTAGCTGGCTGGAGTACAGCTGCCAAGCTTGGGTTACCTGGGATAGGTCTGTTGAGTAAAAGCTGGACATAAAATTAATCAAACATGAACTAAAAATTGTAGGTTCACCAACAGGACTCAGTTGAGAAGTGGATGACATAATGGTAAGGAGGAGGCTAGACATCCACCCACAAGACAAGATGGAAGGGCAGTGCAGCAAAGCCACTTGGTTTGGGATCCAGAGTCTACTACTCAGGAGGAGGGCAGGCTAGAAATGGTGTGGGAATTGTAGTGGAGAGGGATCAGAAGGCCGTAAGGGATGTCATCAGAATTAGTGACAGACTCATGGCAATCAGACTCCAGCCTAATGATAGGGCAGTATTCATAATCTCAGTCTATACTCCACTGCAGGGTTGTGATAGTGAGGAAATTATTGCATTCAGTTAGCAATTGCAGGACCTACTAAATAAAGCAAGACAACATGAATTGGTGTGGATTATTGGTGACCTTAATGAACATATTGGGACAGACAAAACAGGATATGAGAATTGCTTGGGTCTACAGGCATGAGACAACAGGTATAAAGAAGGAGAGATCATTCTAGACTCCTGTCTGGTAAATGGCTTGATAGTAGCCAAATTCAAAAAGAAGCCAGCACCATATGAGTAAGTAAATAGCTGATTTTGTTGGTGTTGCCGCAATAAATAGCTATTTACTTATTCATATGGTGATGGCTTCTTCTTGAATTTGAGTTTTGACATTTTGGCCTGTTGCACCAGCCGTACTTGTGAGGGTTGGTTTGGATTACTTTGCTAGTAGCCAACACATGGTTCTGAAAGAGACAGTCACAAGATCTCAAACAAGAGTGGCCAACATGCAACTCAGGTAGACTTCCTCCTAGTAATCCCCATTGAAACAGTCAGCCCACAGCGTAAACCATTGGTTGCCACAAACAGCTTCAAGCAGTGGCCAGAGAAGGCTCTAAGGTCCACAGGGTGCAAGTTGATGACTTGGAAGTTGACTGCAGAGAAAGTTCAATGAATTACTGAAGACTCTAGCATCTCAAGAAGAAGTGGAAGAGGAAATAGGCAGAGTTGAAGAACAGCAGAATCTCAAAACAGCATGTGTGAGGACTACAGAACAGATATGTAGTTGAGCCAGGTATAGAAATAAGGTGCATAAGGACAGCTGGTAGTGGAATGCAGAAGTCCAGAAAGTCAGCAAAAGAAAGAAGAAATGCTGGAAAAAGTATGAGATAGAAAAGATGGACCAGGCTAGGAATAAATACCGGTTGGCTAGCAAAGAGGCTAAGACAGGAGTTGGCAATATCAAAGAACAAGGCATCAGAGGCATTTTACCAGCTTCTGGAAAGTGACTGTGTAGATGACACAAAGAAACTATATCAGGTTGCAAGGCAAAGGCAGAAAGATAAAGAACATAGGCATTATACATAAGGGATGCCAGCAACAACCTGCTCACTAGTACACAGGACATGAAAGGCAGATGGAAGGAGTACTTCCAGCAGTTTTTGAAGGAAGAAAACCCCACAGAAGCTGTATTGCCCAAGACACAACCTACAATGATAGAAGAGGAGGAGCCCACCATAGAAAAAGTAAGAACAGCAGTAAGGAAAACGAAAAAATAAAAATGAAGTCAGGGAAAGCAGCAGGCTTAAATGAGGTCATATAATAAAGATGTTGGGTGAGCTAGGGGAGAAATGGCTCTTAAGGGTACTCATAGCAGTGTAACGAGAAATGTGTATCCCAGATGACTGGAGAATAAGCATACTAGTGCCAGTGTACAACAACAAAGGGGGCATTCACAAGTCTAGGAAGTACAGAGGTATCAAACTCCTGTCATATTGCACAAAAGGTCTAGAGAGGGTGATTGATACAAGAACACACAGAGTAGTAGAAAGCAATATGGGAGATGAGCAGTTCAGAGGGAGATGGTGACAGTTGACACAACACCCTGCACCATGTAGAAAATGGGAAAAGGGGGTTTAAAGAACAGTTTAAAATGGCTGAATGCATCCAGGGCAGGAGGGAAGCACTGAGTCTAATGGACATCAGGAGGACACACCACCCATCTCTGGATAGTATGCATATTTTGACCCTTTTCACAGAATGAGAAATAGACACAGCCTGTTCCTGGAAACAGCATGTGCCTCAGATCTTGGTGCTGATGAGCCTGAACTCTTTACATCTTTCAGGCCTCTCATACTTGAACAGAACATCAGTACCTTTCAAAGAGTTGCATTTCAACCGAAGATATTTTCAACAGAGAACACATCCTTTTAGATTCATAACGAAAAAGTTCAAAGTACAATCATATGAGAAGGCACGATCATAATACCAACAGAAAATACACTAGAAAGGAGGAAGTAAAGCACTCAGGATATTGGAGTCAAGATAAACACTAACACAACAAGCAGGACTTGAGGTAACAGAGATGGAAGGAAAATATTGAGCCATGAAGGACATAAAGGGCATGTTCCTGTAGGCCTAAAGTTAGCTAAGCTTCATGGATGCTTGTGGTAGATCCCAAAAGCTATACTGAAGTCCCCTGCCAGCTCTTCTTCTAATTAACTGCCTATAATTAATGAATAAGTTTAATATTATTCAGCTTAAATGTATTTGTCTCTACTTCACCAATGCTCAGTTAATTAACATTCTGTTAGTACTTTGTAATAAAGATAAGCTTTTCACAACATATTATATATTAATAAGCTGTATTTTGGGATGGCAAACTCAGTGTCACTACAGTGCTGTCAATGAAGTTATTTATGATCACAACTTAAGCTAAATTTTATTGTCTGTGCTTTACTGACACATTTGTCATCAGTCAGTGTGTTCCATTTTAAATAAATCCAAAACTCTGGAGCAACAGTCCAGTGTTTTGGATTTATTTGGTTTTGTTACACTGGTGATTGTTTTATTCAGTGTTCCATTTTCTTCAAATATTTTCAAATATGGAGTTATTAATAAACAAAATAAACAATTTTGGGGGGAGTGAATCCTGCCGCAGCTCACAGTTCTTATGTAGCATTTAATGGTACTTTAATTTGATGAACTAAGCAACACTGTATCTCAGAAGATGAAGTAATGTATGCAAAGTCTACTCATGATCATGGCTTGGGTATCCCCTTTGATGACAATTAATAGCAGGTGCTAGTCTACAAGTCAAAATCAACTTACAATGCAGAATTATCACCAGTTAAGGAAACCCTTCACCTCCTTTACACAGAAGATTGTGACAGTCTGCAAGCTCTACTTCTAAATGATTTTATGATATGTATCTGTATATTCATGTGTAGTCATAATGCATCTTATTCTGTAATGTTACTCGATTTATCGAATGCTTTGGATTTGTTGTTTTTTTTTTGTGCTGTATGTCTTTTGCTTACACTTTAGACTGATCTGTTAAAGACTTGTATCAGCTTGTGATAAAAAATATGATCTACAAGCCTCCCCGACAGTCCAGTGGTGGAGTGACTATTGAATTCTTGGAGATGCACAATGACTGACACTTTATAAACCCTAGAAAAACAATTTGCTTTGAATTAGAAATTCAAAATTATGAAAAAAAGACAAAAGCACACAGCCAATCACCTTAAAAGACTGTGTTTCCTTATCTAACAGAGATTTGTCCAATCGGAGGGCAAGTCATGGTGTGGGAATGCAATGACTGCAGAGGAAAATGCATGGTTAATGAGTTCCTTGAACAGGTGGCCACATATAGCTAGGACTGTGCTGACAGGTGGGAGGCTACTGAATGTTAAGCAGTGGGAAAAAGATCTCTAGCCATCCAATCAGGAGTGACAAGCAATCCTGCAGCTGGTGGCTATGATGAACTCCAACAAAGATGGGGAGAGGAATTAACGATAGACATACTTTTGTATCCTGCATTTTGGGATACTTTCTCAGACAAAGACTGTGGTGGTATGTCAGATATGTTAGCTGAATCCTCATTGTGCTGCAGCTGAGCATACAGCCACTGAAATGGAAACAGAAGGGGCAGGATGGTGTCTTTGTAATGATATTGGCTGCGAAAGCTACAATGGAAAGCTTTTCCTAAGTTTAGGCACAGTATTGTGAATATGGATTTGAGGCTTTTGGGGTTCTAGCAATGGCTGTGAAATCAAAAATGGTTAAATATGTACTAAGGCATGGTTCATTTTGGGGGGGGGGTATATGGCTTTGTTACTGTTGTACATGTCATCTGGTGAAATGGACCGTCAGAACAGTTGGTGCTGCTGGATCATACTGCACAGAGCAGAGGTGGACAGGAAAAGAGTGTCCAAGCTGTACCAAATGGTGGTAGCAGAAGCTTACAGACTCCTTGTGTGGATAAAGCCAACCTGTGTTATTAAACTACCATGTGTGCTCTTACCTTTAATGAACACATTGTTGTGTGGTTGTTTATTCCATCTTTATATGTGGCATTAAACTAGACTACCTAATCGTTTTGGGAGTCAAGCAGTAGTCAGGTGGAAAAAATGAAGACGATCAAGTAACATTGTGGGTTCTTGAAAAATATACCAGATCGCTCATAGCCATGGGAGTTTAGAGAAGCAGCTTTGATGAACCCTGAGAGTAAATCTGAGCATTAGCACTGGCAGCCAACAGGATAAGTCCCTAATCATAGGCCTATCACATGAGGATCTTTTGTGACCAGTCAGGTTTGTTTTAGAAGTGCTTCAAACTTATCACTGTGGAGGGTCCCAAGCCAGAACAGGTAGTAAGGGATTACCAGCTACTCTTCACTGGTTGCTTTATTTAGGAGGTGACCAACTCTAGGAGGAAACTACAAACCTGTGGAGTGGGGATCTAAAATATGCAGAGATAGAAGAATGTCAACAATGAATTTTACACGTTTAGAGAAGTTAATTTATTTGATGGAAAAGATCACAAAACCTACTACAATACTCAGTACATTGCTTAGAAAAAAGTATATAAATGCATATTTTCATTTAAAATATAATCAGAAGTTTACAGAAAAGATTGCTAATAAGAAGAAAATGTTTGGGATGGAGGGGTACTGCAGATGTGCAGCTAAATGTTCAATAAAAAATGTTAGGCTGCTGACGAATACCGTATTTGGGGTCTGCAGAACTCCACTGTAGCTTGTTAGGTCAGAGGTTGTATGTTGGTTGGGGGCAAGCTTTCATACCAACAGTGTTTGGTGGTTGAAAATGTTTAACCTATCACCAAGTTTCAACTAAAGACAACCAAATGGCCCTGAGGTGAAATAGGACACCCTGCCAATGCTATAGATTTGACCTCTGGCTGTGACTAATGTGGGATATGAAGTCAACACTGGGAAAAAGTCCCAAACATAATGTTGGAGAAGTGAACCACTGGTGGTAACAGGAGTGATTCTGTAGAACTATCAAAGCCAATTGCTAAACTAGAATTCTAGTTAATAATTTGTGGGACTGGAATAATTCAGAGGTAAATGATGGGGGGGGGGTGTGAAGTGAGTGGATAGTTTCTGTGGGGGCTCTCCAGTCATTAATTGTGGGAGGTCTGGGCATCTGAAAGAAACCCAAGCTAGTATGCACAGATTTATGTGACCTGGAGCACAGTGGCAGGACAAGGATTTAAGCCAACATTCTTCTTGGTTAGGAACCCCTGGGGCCTTTCCAGTTGCTTAATATGTCTAGAAAAGTACATCCCAAAGGAGCATACTTTCAATAACTGGTCTAACAAGGACTGCATAAAGAGAGATGATAACTTCTTCCTGCATGATATCCCTTTAGATATTAGTTGTGCAAAACAGAAGGATTTTCTGGCTGCTGCTGCTACATGGTGGCTAAATGAGATGGAATTATCAGTCCTTCTGGTAGAACAGGGAACACCAAACAGTCAAACACAATGCCTCTAAACCCAAATGAAAAAGCATAGTGCATATAGCCAAAGTGAAACTACCAATTATCAGAACCCAAATGGAAGGTCAGCATTCCTCAGTAACCTTGGAAAGAGGATATCCTGGTTATGCAAGAATGCAACACAGGAAAGGCCTACTTTCACTTAAACAACTACCATAAAAAGAGTTAGATGACAACATTCTATTATGCTATTAAGAAAAGCCTACTTCCAATCCAGAGACAAACAAATGTATCTAGAAAACAGAATAAAAATAGATGCAAAAAAGATGTATCTGCTAAGGGAATGATCACCTGCCAGCAGGAACCCCTAAAATATGAAATGACAGCAGCATTCTATAGCTACAATTCAACAATAGTAAAGCTAGTGTGGCAGGTAAGCACCATTTAGCAACTGTGAAACTGTCTAAAAATCTTACTGGACACTAAGAAATTGGTAAAGTCCTTACCAACCACAGTATGGCTATGTATTACTTAGAGGATCATGATGTGTTTGAGTTTCCTTTGGATTCAATCTATTTTCCTCTGGGACAATGGGAAACTAGAGCCCCTATACTGTAGTGAGGTTCTCCAGTCACATATCAGTTGGCCATGTCATTGAGGAACTGCAATTATTTTTTTAATTAAAACACAATGCCATTTTGGAAACCTGGAAGCCACACTTTACAACCTACAATCAGATGTTGGGGTCATTATGACAGAGTTCTTAGTCACGCAAAATATCGAGGAGTTGCAGGGCCTTTTTAGGATAAATTTAGGAAATGCAAGACTGGTCTTGGGTTGAAAATCTCATTGTGTATAGGCTTCATTAGACTGCTAGTGTGATATTAGGTAACTGTTGCAGATGTGCCAAGAAACAGACATCACATTTATGTATATTCTGGGACTTTCCCTGGACTAGGGAGATGTGAATAAATTCTACAAGATGAGTGCAGCAGTCCATGACAACCTGTACTTGTTTGGGGATCAGAGCACATGGACTCAAAACAAGCAGGGGGGGCGTACCTCTCAACCTGCTGACATTGAAAATGGGAGCAAAGACTGTTGAGAAAAGTAGGTACATCTAGCCAAAAATCTGGATGTCCAATTAGCATAATATTTGAATACCAAATAACACTTAACTCTTCCCTCTTCCATTAGGAATGTGGGATGCTACTCAAACATGTTCAAAAAACAGTTGCAGAAAAATGATAGAAAATTATCACGACATTATCAAAGAGACAGTGTAAAATCTGTAGACTTTAACTGTATTGCAAATTTCTAGTGTGGTTTTCTGTGCTCTAGACAATTTCAAAAAATAGCATGTCATGAGGGGGATTCAGAAAATTGTGTGAAGGGGTAAATTAAGCCAGAAAAGAAGTATGTACTTTCAAAATAGATACATCATGTGCAGGGGTAAATTAAGCCTGAAAATAGGAATATTCCCCCAAAATAGGGATAGTTGAGAGGTCTGCCAGGGAATCAGATACAAAACATGCATTCCTTCCATGTTTCACAACAGAAAAACTAAACACAAACACAACGTTTGGAAGGGAAAACAAAGTAGCTGGGCTTTTATGTTACAAAATAAAGTCATCCACTGTCAAGGACTGATTAAATCTCGATTAAATCCTCCCAAAAGATTGCTTTAAGTGGATAACCTCACCCCACTGCCCTTCAATTAGCTTAGAAAAGCATTTTGTTTAAGCTGCTATACTTCGTGTTTTTTTATTTTTTATTCTTCTATATTTTGAAGTGTTTAAGTCGGATGTATTAGTATTCTTCACGCATGATCCGAGGATATGTATACCAGAAAATATAATCAGTCAGGTTTAGGTATTTCGGCATTTGGTTATTTATGTATGAATGTGGTGCTGCTTTTTTTAAATTGAATTATCACTTTGACATAGGCACCTTTACATTTATATAAAGTAATTAAACTGTATTAACAAGTTAAAATTAACAATCATTATGTTTCACATATATTATTATGTATCTTTTTCATCTCCAAACTGTAATAGCCTAATAAAGATCACTGTAATTATGAACATTTCCTGAAATGATAACTTAGTTCTACACATATGTGGGAAATCTTTAAGCATTCAACAACATCTTGAAACTCACAGTATGTTTTTATCTTCACTATCAGTCAGTTATGCCTTTTCCCTTAGGCCAGGGGTCTGCAACCTACACTATCAAAAGAGCCCTTTTGGCCTTTCTCCTACCAAATAAAATTCATCTGGAGCCACAAAACCTTTGACCTATAAAATGAAGATAACTCACTGGACTAAGTTTTATATATAGTTATTATATATATATATATATATCTATTTATATATATATATATATATATATATATATATATATATATATATATATATATATATATATATATATATAAAACTAAGTTTATAAGAGCAATATTTAAAATCCGTCCCTATTTTTGTTCCTTTTGGGATCGCTCAACTGCTGTCAGTGTGTGTGTGTGTGTGTGTGTGTGTGTGTGTGTGTGTGTGTGTGTGTGTGTGTGTGTGTGTGTGTGTGTGTGTGTGTGTGTGTGTGTGTGTGTGTATGTGTATGTGTGTGGGTGTGCGTGGGTGTGTGTGTGTGGGTGTGTGTGGGTGTGTGTGGGTGGGTGTGCGTGTGTGTGCGCGTGTATGTGTGATACCTTTTATCTACTTAGAGTAAGAAATCTGGACAAAGCCATAAATAATGGGGGAGACAAAGGCCCAAAAATAAGGACACTTTTTAAATATTGCTCTTACAAAATTAGAAAGTTGATAGAACAGGTTTTGCATTAGCATACATTTTCTGAAGGGTATGAAGTCTGAAGCTCAAACGTCTGTCTATATTTTCTGACTTCAGCTCTAAATAATTTGCCAATGATTTGCCAGAAAACCACAGTTTTATGAGAAACAGACCAAAAATATGAAGCAAAAATCAGGACATTCTGCAAAAATCTGTACAGCTGACAGGTAACTGTGTGCATGTTTGTATGTGTGTGTGTGTGTGTGTGAAATGCATGTTAACAGAAATAGTGTTAGTCAAGCAAGTTTCTAAGTTTATAAGAGTAATATTTAAAATCTGTCCCTATTTTTCTTCCTTTGTTCCCCCTTTACTTGTGGCTGTGTCCAGATTCCTTGTGGTTAAGAGTTTCAGAGGTATGGTGGAGAGGTATGGAAAAGGAGATGTTGATGATGCCAAGGAATTGCTTGATTGCTCTCAGTGTGTGTGGAATGCATGGTAAACGAAACCATGTTATTCTAGCAAGTTTATAAGTTTACAAGAGCAATATTTAAAGTCCATCGCTCAAGCACTCTCAGTGTGTGTATATTTGTCATGCTGCAGAGTGACCATTATTTTTCAAAGCTACAGGGAGCCACTGCAGAGGGGTGGAAGAGCTACATGTGGTTCCAGAGCCACGGTTTGCAGACCCCTGCCTTAGGCTGAGAACAAATCAGTTGCATTCATTTGTTCATACAACTTTTTACTTTTAAACCAAATGTTGTGCACTGGACTTTGCATGTACAATTCCTTAAATAAAATATATAGAGTTTTGAAGACAGAACTCACCCCTTCAATGACTGCATTTGGTAAAACTGACATGCCAAAGACTATGCATGTACAACAAGTTAGCTGGCTCTGCTGGTCCTCCTACTATTTTTCACATCTGACTGACCCAACAGTTGCTGCTGTCCAGGAGCGGTTTGAGGGGGTGACTACTCATATTATTGCTGTTGACATACTTGAATCTGCTTGTTGACCAATGTTGTATGCAGGGGCCTGAGGAGGAGCATTTTGCACCATCTCTTCATTATCCCAAGTTCCAGTATTCATATCGTTTAATGGGTGAAACAGGAAGAGTGGGACTGCCATTTCCACTCAGTCTGTTGGATTTGGTGGGGCAGTAGCAGCAGGTAGCATAGTGCAGGAGGCAAACATATTATTAATAGCTGCTCTGCAGCCTAGAGCAAAACCAGTGACTTGGGGGGTACTGGTTACATTGCAGAAATTCTCTGTTTAATTTTGTTTTCATACAGGGTGCTTTATTAATTTATTTTTTGCTTGTTTATTGCAGTTTGTTAACCAGGTAGGTAGACTGATCTCCTGACCAATTTTGGTTGTGATCCATGTTCAAGAAGAGTAAGTGGAAATATATTGTATATGTAATAATGTTGAATTAGATTAATAGAATATATAACTCCTACAGAAACTTATTCATTCATAAGTTCATAGGTAAATACTGGACTATCAGTCTGCAGACTACTACAGTCCTAGAGAATAACCAATCAGAATCAAACCCTGTACTTTTCTAAGGTTAGGACCTTAACCATTATAAGAAGGCTGAGGATTACTACAGTGTAACAGTAGCCATAATATGCCAATAACATAGCTAAAATAAGTAAAATAATGGAAAACAATGACATTTTGAATTACACAATGTACAGAGTGAGATCATACTAATAATATTTTAAAAAGCGCATATAAAATATGCAGAAGGTATGTAGCACCAACTGGGGTACAAAGCTTCAGAGAATTTTAAGGAGTTAGTAATCAATTGTATAAGTTACCCAGTATTATAAAGCAATTGCATTTCACTTATGAAAATGTTTTTTTTCAGTCTTGATTTGAATGCCTCTATAATTTGCTGTGTTCGTATTTCAGAGGGAAGTGAATTCAATGTTGCTGAGTCTAGTTTTGCAAGGCCCTTTCATCTATATCTGTACTGAATTGTCTTATGAAGGTTGTTCCTTTCTTGTTTTTGCCACTGATTGAGTAAGCAGGCTCTCTAAAGTTAAGGGTGTATCCTAGTGAGCAATTCATGTGACTGAATATAATTTCAGTGATCACAAAATGAGTGAGTGCTGTTTGTTAAAAATTATATTTGATTACAGTGGAGTTTGCTTCTTTCTCTACTGTTGTGTGACCTTTAATTTGATTATATATATATATATATATATATATATATATATATATATATATATATAAATATCTATATATCTTCTTCAAAAGCTTAGGGGTCGCCACAGCGGATCACCTGTCTGCTCATGATATATGTGTATATATATATATATATATATATATATATAAAGTCTGGGGGTCCCCCAAATAGGGTGTAAAGGGGGCTTTCCCCCGCAAAAAAAATGTTGAGTTGTTCAAAGGTGGTTTCAATGAAGGTATTTTGTTTTTTCCATTTAACTAAATTAAGATAATGAGTCAACATAAGTCCATATCTTACAGAAGAGCAATATCTTCGGTTTATGACCTTAAGAATTAGGGTACTAATGATAAAGGTGGACCTTGCATGCATATGTATCCATCTGAGCCCCTGTAAGACATTGCAATGGTGGGTGTTGTTATCATCAAGTAAGACTTCCCTGCTGGTGCTCCTGCTGCTGAAGTTTGTGAGTTTTTAATTTCAATAAGTGGAAGTTTAGAAAGCCTTGGATGACAGGCAAAAACCATCATGCAAGATCTGCATTATTAAGTGTCTCAGTGCAGAATTCAGACTGTCCATCAGTCACAGTGCACTAAGCAAACTAGCTACACACAGGTACCACTATAGCTAGAACTTTGAGTTGACTGTTCTAAAATATTATTTGGCCCCAGGCTTAGAAATCTGTTCAGTTTGGAAAGAACATAAAACCATATTGGTCCAAGAATGGTGTGCTCAGAAAATTCCTTGGCTGTTCAAATTTTGCATCTGAAAGAAAGCAGTGTCCTCTTTTGCTTAGTTGTCCATATGATGCTGTAGTCAAATAGAGTACTGGAGGGCTACTTTCTGTATACCATACTGTTTCATTCATGGAATATGGAAAAATCAATGGAAGGTCTACATTAACCTGGCATGAGTCTAAAATAGCAGTATAAGCAAGTTATGATGTCCAGTATGTGTACATGTGAAAAAAAAAAAGCAGCAATTCTGTGTCACATGACAGGCAGTCATGTCGCTCAACATTGTAATATGATATAGCAGTCATGATGAGGACATTTTGCACATTAGGTACACATCAGAAAAGTCCACTCTGTTGCTCTAGCTGCCCTGTGTACATTTTACTTATCAGTTTGTACAGTGTTTAGATGCATTTGTATACAGTGGCACATTTGAAGAGTAGATCCATAACCACTGCCTTCTTATGGAAATCACTGTGGCATCAGGTTTCTAGAGCAGATGGCTCACCAAATCAGCAGCAGCTACAATAAACCACCATACAGCTTAGCACGGCCCACCAAATTACATGCTTAAATATTTATGAGGGCTCTTTTTGTGGCAGTCCCTTTCAGTAGCTGCTTACCAGATCACCTCTTCTTTCCTGAGGACTCTTTTTTTGTAGCACTCTTTTTCAGTAGCTGGGATTTGTTTAACAGAGGCTGTGGACCTCTGTGATCTCAGTGCCCATGCTTCTGAATCTAGCCCTGGTTCTATTTATTATGCCAACGTCAGAACTGCATTTAAAATAGCAGGAGCTAACTTATACATCATACAGTAGTATGTAACTTGTTATAATTATGCAACAGTCTCATTTAACATCTCTGAAAACCAGCTGTCCCACTAGCATAGGAGAATGACAGTCACCTGAACTGCCAATAACTTGGATCAGACCATCCTGGCCATGTTGCATAGAGGGATGAAGATCTAAATATGGTCTACCTGAGCCGGGCATCTCAGGTACTCTTAGAACTGGATACAGGAGGATAGGAGGGAGTGGCTTAGGCTGGCTCATCCATTGGGGAAGGGGGGAATGCTGCTCCTTGTCATTTAAAACTATCACCATGGAAGCAAAGGCTTGTCCAACACCAGTGGCAACAGGACTAGTGTATGTGTGCTTGGCAGTCCAAGCTGATGATAGCAGTCCTTGTTGGTATGAGTGTGGAAACACATACATGTCAGGAGAGGGCATAAAAAGTAATGTGGGTGTTAACGTCAACCACTGAGAATGGGGTTAATGACCTAACCACAAACACTATGATGGCTACCTGTATGATGGTTCTGGAAGGAGAGGAATATAATGGTCAGCAGGCAACACAGGACAAATAAGATTAAAAAAAAAAAAAAAAAAAAAAAAAAAACACATATCAGACGAAGAGCTTAGGTGCTAGCCAGGAGAGAAACCAACTTGCAGGCCTGCTCTTTTCTCTTGGCTGTGCGTTTTATGCATTATCATCTGAGGAAGACTAACAACAATTGTCACAATAGGTGAGCTTAAGTTAAATGTGAGACATCCCCAGTGAGTGCATATGCAAATGAATGCATAATGAATACCATGCACCACAGGGATTATAGTTAATAATATAGCAAAACAAAAATGCTCCTCATACAAATACACTCACCAGTAGTGTGATGTATTCAATCTCTGCCATTCAGTTTTCACTAGTTTTCAGAGCAGGGCTGGCCTTAGCTGAAATGGCGCCCTAGGCGAAGTAGTACTCCAGCGCCCCTTAAGCCCCACCCACAGCAGTGCCCCTTAAGCCCCACCCACACCATACTCCTGAAACACCCCTATAAGCCACACTCACATGAAGGTCACTTCCCAAGAAAGCCACTCCAGTCATTTCCTTCAATTATTTAAATGCACAGGAAGAAAAGATACCTTGTAATATAGTTAAACTGCAAGTGAAGTGGAATTTTTTTAATAAGCCTGCTTTATCTGTTGCTCCTTCACACATTTTACTGTAAAAGTCATGTCCTCAGAAAATACAAGCCCATGTGCCTTCTTTCAAAGGGATGCTTAAGTTAATCTAAACAGTTTAATTTACTTTGGGTAGGTGAGCAAGCCTTAGAGCTCAGTGAAAGTAGAATAGCAACCTCTCTCCTCCCTGTGTACAGTAGCTTAAACTAGAAGAGCACAAACACAGATAGACTTAGCATAAGCAGTAAACTTCTCTGTCACTGAAACAGTATGAAAACCAACACTCATAGAAAATGCATCTGGCCAGTGGAGGATTAGGTTTACTTTTGAGTCGTTTTTAAAACAGACTCCTTGCACACATTTTAGGGCAATGCATACATTAATTTGTTCTTTTATTCATAAATATACATTACTTAATGATTTAAGGACAATTTTCTCATCCTGTCAACCCATAACTGAATGAGATAATAGCTGACTATTATACAGTATAATGTAATTATTTATTTATTTTTATTTTTATTTTACATTTGTTAACCGGGAGAGTCCGACTGGATACATGTCCATTTTCAGTGGAGGCCCGGGGAGAAAAGCTCCAAGTACATAACAGACATATGAACATTGTTAATGCAAAAAAAGGAAGATAGTTGAGTTCTAAATACAATATAAAGATACATCACATCTTGGGAAAAAAAAAACAACAGCAGCAAATAAAAAAAAAACATAGGTCAGTTGCAAAGGCGAGGCGCCTTGTTAAAAAGCGGTTAAGGATAGTGAGGTAAGAGAAGGGTAAATGATAGTGGTTAATCAGGTTTGGAACAGGAACATTGCCAGAGAGTATTGAGATGGGGTTTAAGCTTTTTTTTGAATTGTAGGAGTGAGGGTTCTGAGGTGAGCATGGTCGGTAGGGAGTTCCACATTTTACCTACAAAGTTTGAGAATAGAGAATCCCCAGCAGAATTATTGGCTTTGGTAGTTTGAGCTAAGATCTTATTGGAGGAGCGTAAAGATTGCAGGTTAATATAGGGGTGAATGATGTTTTTCAGAGCTGGTGTTTTCTCTGGGTGATACAGTATCTGGTGAGCCATTTCGAGTTGGTTGAAATGGAGTTGGCTGGAAAACTCTAACCACCCTAGTTGCTTCAAGTTAGTGCAGTGGTGCGTTCTAAAGGTGGAATTTGTGGCAAATCTAGCTATGTGAATGTAACAAGAAGCAAGTTTGTTAAGGGTTGTCTTGTTTAGGTTTGTAAAGAGGGGGGAGGCATAGAAAAGAGTTGATAGTAGGTGTGTGCTGGCAATTGTAATTTTAGCGTGAGGAATGAGAAAGTGTTTTACTTTATAGAGAGAGCCAAGCTTTTTATTGACGGTTTTGATGGTAAGATTGAAATGGGTGTCAAATTTAAGGGAGTTATCAATGGTAACACCCAATAGCTTTGTGTGAGCTTCTGGTGATATAGTGATTCCATTAGAGGATGTAATAGAGAAGGTGGAGGGGAAGAGTCTTGTTAGTGGGTGAGAAAGTAAGTAGTTTTGTTTTGTTGGGGTTGAGAACTAGTGAGAATTATGCACCTGGCTAACTCATCCTCCACTAACAGTTAAAGATACTGAAGCCTCCATTACATGCCCATTTTATGTTTAACAACAGCTGAAAATTGTACAGTTTGGTAGTACATAGCCTTTGCAAAAATCATTTGTAAACAGTTCAAAAATCTATGAACAACACCTAAAGTTTAATTCACAATGGTCGACTATAGTTTACATATACTTTTGTCCTTTATCCCACATATTTATGGTATGACACACACACACACACACACACACACACACACACACACACACACACACACACACACACACACACACACACACACACACACACACACACACTAATCTTTAAATTCCACACACTCCTACTCTGCTCTCATACAACACACACATGCACTTTTCTCTCCTATACAGAAGTGAGCAAAACCACTAGTTTAAGTTATGCACACACACTAGTTTAAGTTATGCACACACACTAGTTTAAGTTATGCACACACACACACATCTAGCACAGCAGCACATGCATACAATGACTCTCTCACAAAGCAACACACAGAGGTACACACAAGCCCACACCATAAAAAAGCTACTTGGTAAACTTAAACCAACTTGTCTTGGCTGCATATCACACACACAGCATAACAAAACGGAACCTCACATACACACACTCCTTACCCTCAGCCTGCATAAAAACAGAGCTTCCTTCCAGACCACCGCAGCCTGCATAAAAACGAAGCTTCCTTCTAGTACATGAACACCTCAGCCTGCATAAAACGGAGCTTCCTTTCTGCACACTTTTGTGTTTGAATGTTAGCGTGCAATGCACGCATGGATCCTATAGGTCTTACTGCTGTAAAAGTGGTGGGGGGGGTGCTCGCTCACTCACTCCCTCCCCCCTCCCCTCGCTCTATGGTTCCGGCGCCCATGCTTGGTGGATGAATTGTGCTTTTAATTACGGAATTGGGGGAGGGCGCAATGCTACAGCTGAAAAGTGAAGAGAATTAAAGCTCGCTAACTCACTTAATTTGCACCCTTTATGATGCCGGCTTTTACGGCTCCCTATGCGGTCGCCTAGTTCGCCTATGCCTAAGGCTGGCCGTGCTTCTGAGACAGATAAATACGGTGAACAAAAAAGTGGCTGAATAGGCAATTTCAGGAAATCAGGACAGATGACCATGGATGGGGGAAAACTGATACACTACAAAAAAGTAATTGTATACAATGTCTTTATATGGACTAAAACCATCTGAATTTACTTGTCTGTGGGAAGTAATGTGATATGACAAAATATGTGTCATCCGCTTTATACTGCTTTTTCCCTTTCATGCTTCTAAACGTTATCTACTACTTCGTTTGTGCAACTAAATTTCCAGTTTCATGCCATCTTCTGAACTTGAAAATTGTGACCTGTAAACTAATTAACTAATTTAATATGGTATGAATGGTTTCCACTAAAAAGACATGTAATAGAATTTTTTCACTGTTCATGACAAAGTTGTCTGAATAATGAACAGGAGCACTGCAGAAAGAAATTCCTATGGTATTTGTGTACTTTGAGCAAACCAACCAGTACAGCTTAGCAGATTCCTACATTTCCAGTTCTTCCTCTTGTACACTTTTTCTTTTTTAAACACCTTTATTAAATTATCACTTAAGACATAGGCAAACGTACATTAACAGAAAAGAAAAAAAAACATATTAACATTTTCCATTTACATACATTATAAATCACATATCTTCTCATTCTTTGTAACTATTATCAGTCCAACATTGCATAAATGTCATGCCTTCTCTTACAACTCACTCCTCCTCCTCCTGTACATTATTCTGCATGTATTGTTTCCACAATTTCTATACTACCCATATGACAGTAATATAGTGAAGGTGCTGCCTTGTATATCAGGTGCATCAATGGGTATCCATTTTCCTTGAGAGCTGTTAGAATGTTTATTAGCAGCAAACGGTACCCCCCTCCAAAAAAAAAAAAAAAAAATGGAACTAAGTAAAAAAACTGTAAGTTAACATTCTCCTTTCTTTAGATCATAAATTACACACTTATTATCTGATGAAAAACTGCAAATGAAAAATGGGTAAACATTAGGCAATCTATTGCATCATAAATGTAGCACAGTTCAAACATGCTTCGTGTTCATGTTGCTTAGATTGTAACACATTCACCTCAGGGAAAATAGACTGTGTTCAGAATACAAAAATAGGCACAACATAAGAGAATAGTGTAGGGTCATGTGTACTGGATGAAGTGTCAGCCCCTGATGTCACATATCCACCACTTCTGAAAACAAGGGGGCTGGGAGAAAAAGGTTGATCACAACACCAACTAAAATGCTATGTGAGAAGAAAGCTGGATCAAATACCAGTACACTGCCACAAAGGTTGATTCCATGAGAGGAAAAAATACTTAGTGCCCTGCAGAAAATGTACAAGTCAAGCATTTCCACTCATATTACTGTTTATTGTGTACACATAAAGCTCTCAATGCAGCGAATGGCAGAGAAAGCATGTTCTCTTGTTCAGGAATGTACACTTTATACAAGTCCTCTACAAAATCAGTTTCTACTTTTTCTGATGGTAAACGGCTGTCAGCTGACTGCAGTGAAGCACCAGCTTATTTTATGAAAGTATTTTACTGAAAGGTAACTGCTTGGTGATAAAAGGATTTATTTATATATTTGTTTTTTCTTTAGCACAAAGTATCCAATGGGACATCATTGGTAATTTTGAGTGCAGTCCTGAGAAAAGCTGCAGATAATCTTATAGCACAGTACAACAATTGCATACAGAGATTCACAAACTGCCAACTTAATATACACAGAAAAATTCATTTGTCTTGATTTGTATGAGCTTTCTGAGTGAATAGTCTGCTTGCAAAATCAAAGGCTAACTGTTTTTCCAGGTTGTCCTGCAAGTTGTGCAAGTGAGCAGAAAAAGACGTGGCTATCTTAAGGCCATGGTATTTAAAAGTACAAGGCCTTCTGATCTGTATGACACTGTGAGTAGTATGACAAAAAGTGGTAACGCAAATTTGTGTGACAAATTTTCAGTGTATGCCAAAAATATCCAAACGTATTTAAAAAAAACAGACTTCATTTCACTTTTTAATTCAGCAAATTGAGCAGGTGTGCAGTATAACATCAGCTGATAATTCCTATAAACAGTCTGTTACTGTTAACGTAATTCAAATGTCTACAGCATGCTTCTTCAAATCAAACACATTTCTCGTTTGTGTTTCATGTAGGACGTGATTAGTTTCTTGCATTAATTGCTCTTTAAGGACTGTAAGCCAATTTCTTTCATTTTTTATTTGCAGTTTTTGAAGATTAAACAATATGAACTACTGAGCCATAAACAGTATTAAAACTCTACTTCATGCATCAGAAGTCCTGTTTTAAAATATGGTTAGTGTAGTACTAAGGTCACATCAGATATCGGAGCTTGACATTACGTATTCCTGTGGCTACACTGTATTGCTCACAAAGAAGTTCTTCCATTACATCAAAACATTCATCTAGTACCGTATTACAGCCTAGTCTCTGTGCTTGATTTCCTAATACATTTCAGACACATGCTTCACTCTGGCATCTAAAATTAATCGCACACCCTTCTTAAAGTAATATTCATATGCAGTTATGCGTAGAGTGCCTATGTGCTAAATACCTTTCATACATTTACAGTAACTGCACATTTCTGGCCATCTTTATATTCTCAGAATGTCAGTTTCGAAATGCTAATACAACTTTAACTTGCATAACTCTGTGCCAAAAATAAATCTGGAGGGTGGTTTTGGAATCTTTTGAAACAGCTGGTTGTATTTTCTTGCGTGTGCGTGTGAGAGAGGGAGGCCTTTCCTCCTAGTCATAACCCTGATTCAGACTGTCACAAGAAATGCTGATTCTTCTAAGCAACTTAATGATGAGGGAAGCAAGTGAGCACTTTGGTCTCCACCTGTTCTGTCCACCTTCTCATATTGCTGAAGTGAAGTTTTTCGTACTGCATTTTTCTTCTGGTAAGTTTACAAAGATAAAAATCTGTCAGAAGCTACAGTTATTCTCTTTGACAGATAAAAGATCAGAATAAAAAGTTGCATACAGTTATGTTATCAATTAGTATGATTTGTACTTGATATCCCATATTTCTACAGACATCAGTTATGTTGGTTTTGATTTTATTAGTTTGGGTAAAATCCTACCCATACAAAGGTTAGCTACAGGGCATCTAAAAATAAAACTACTTTTTAGTCACTTTAGTATGTTGTAAACATTCCTTATTTAGTACTTGTCACTAATTTTGGCCCTCTGTCTGTCAGACTGTACATGTAAAAAGATCAGTCTTATGGGATCTACAGAATGTATCACAAGTGCAGAGTCTGCTGTGTGAAAATATAAATAGCCCACTTACATTTCAAATATTTTCAGACATCTTAAAAAGAAGCATCTTAATACAGAATTTCTTCCTGGGTATTCAGAACAGTAACAGTAAACTCAAATAACAATTCACAACAGCAGACACAGTGAACTACAAATCATGAGGGCATGTAAATTATGGCTACCACTAGGTGGCATCATAATGCCCATAAATAAGTGTGAATGAAGCTGAAAGGAAAAAGATGTCCCTTCAGAAAAGTTCTTCAATTAAACAATCATATGGGAAGGCAATGTTTAATATACATTGTATTAATAAGGGCTAGAAACTATTAAATTATGAGTACCACCAGGTGACAGCATTATGCATCAAATAAATGTCAATGATGTCCCTCCTAAATATACTTTAATGAAAACTTCTCTGGAGAAGTCAAAGTTTAATATACATAGCATTAATACTGGCTAGAATACATTAGCCTAAAAAAATGAAGTAGAAATGGACACTTTATAAAAGAGGAAGTGTAAATATTAGCAATGTTAGGTGATTGTGGCAAAGGGTGGCAAAAACGCAGAACAACTTTCAGATACAGATCGCCCCAAAAACTGCTGACACATTCATGCGACATTTCACAGAGATGATACTGATATGATTAAACTACACCCAAGTAGTTCGGCACTGTCTGCACCATACTGATCTTTATTTATGCACTTTGTCCTCCCTTTGGGGCTATTCTTTATTGATTCTCTCTGTCGGGCCACCGGTTTAGAACTGTAACACACCCTACTATATGAATGTTCGTATTTCTTTCAATAAATACAAAACAAACTAAGAACTTCTCTACAGCTTTTCTTAATAGAACATGATTTGTTTTAGTGAATTAAAAAAACACACACACATCCTTCCCAAAATACTATGCTTATATATATATATATATATATATATATATATATATATAGGTAAGTAATAGGTTCGCTGTTCTTGCAGGCCATTTTAAGTCCAGCCAATTTCTCTCCAACCTCCCACCAACTGCTTATTTTTGCTCATCCAAAACAACAGATAAGAACAAATGCATGACCTACCTCATCTTTGCTGTACCCCAAGTTAAAGTTAGTCCAAATACTACCAATATTGCCTTAAACATTCCCATCTCCCTAGCTCTTCTATCCCAAATGCACTGCCCAGTCAGGTCTGCCCAGTATTTCCAGGGTTTCTATTGGAACATCGAATTTTCAATTGTTCGAATCACTAAAGGTTGACCTTTAATGATGGAACAATTGAAAATTCAAAATGTTCAAAATGAGCATAAAAAAAAAAAAAGAAAAAGTAAAGGGTGTAGGCAGGGGGGCTTGCCATGTGGGGGGGTGCAGGGGGGTTGTCCCCTGCTTTAACTCATCAGGGTACGTTGTCTTTGTTTTTTTTGTTTTTTTTTCAATTTCGAAGTTACGGAACTTCGATCATATGGTGTCGACCATATGGTATTCGAAGTTCTGTAACTTCGATTTTCTAATAGGTAACCGTATTTCCAACCCTTTGGTGAGAAACTTCTATTGCTTCATAGCAGCAAAAGTAAAGAAAGAAAAGGCACATCTTTTGTGATATAATAAATACATGTCTCTGCACTAATCATCATCACCATCATCATGAACCCCTTTCCCCTTTTTTCTACATGGGGTAGGGTTGTCATGCCATCTCTCACCACTTCTCTCAATCCAGTGCTAGAGACTAGCACTATAGTTCTTGAAAGTAATGCTAGTTTGCCGCATGTCGTCTCTCACTCAGTCTATTTATCCCTTGTCTGGATGACTGCAATTCGTCTAGTCTTCTTCATGTCTCTCCCAAATCAACTTCACCAAATCATTTTCTGTTTTCCTGAACATGTGCCTGAAGCATCATAATTGGTTATGTTTGATCTAGTGCAACTGGAGGTACTTTATCTTCTGCTCTGATGTTGTCATTAATTTGTCTATCCCTCAGTGTGCATCCTACAACCCATCTCAGGTACTTCAGCTCCAGCCCCTGTAGCTTCATCAACTGGTGCACTTTCACTGCCCATGTGTCTGTACCATACAGAAGTAATGAACATACTACTGTTTTTGTACACCTTACTCTACAGCTTCATTGGCATTATTCTGTTACACACTATCCCTGACACTGTCCCAGCTGGATGCAGCAGATTTGCATCTAGCTGTGATCTCCCCATTCAGACCTCACTTCTCAACCCTCCCAGACACTGAAGTTGTTAATATTATCTACTTTTTCCCTTCTATCTCAGTTTTCAGTGTCTTCTGATTTTCCCTTTTGCTGCTATGAAAATTGTCTTGTCAGTACTCAGTTTCAGACAATGTTTCTAGTTTTGTATTCTAGTCCCATATTATTTACTGAAGTTATTATTTAGAGACTGTTTGTAGCATGACATAATCTGAATCCGCTTTGTGGATCTCATCCCTCCAACTTGCTTGCTAATTTAGTCCATCACCACTATGAACAGCAAGTTCAGAGTTGAACCCTGATGCGCATCCACTCCTATTGTGAATCTTCCGAGATCCAGAACACTGTCTGTTCTTGTGTCACTAGATCCCTGTGCATAGCCTGGACTAATTTGACCAATGTTTCTTGGATTTTAAACCACTGCAGGACTGCCCAAATCAGCTTTCTTAGGACCTTGTCATATGCTTTCTTCATGTCTTGGGAGGCCCACCTGGACTCTTTCTTCTAAGGAAAGGAATATATCCTGTGGGATATTTTGAGCCATTCTTAGCTATCTTCAGATATTCAGAGTCTTTATAATATGGTAATTCTGAGTACTTCACACAGATGGAGAGAAGAAGCACAACTAAGACAGAGCTATGAATGATTGCCATGACTACGACTGAGCTATGAATGATTGCCATGACTACAACTGAGCTATGAATGATTGCCATGACTACGACTGAGCTATGAATGATTGCCATGACTACAACTGAGCTATGAATGATTGCCATGACTACGACTGAGCTATGAATGATTGCCATGACTACGACTGAGCTATGAATGATTGCCATGACTACGACTGAGCTATGAATGATTGCCATGATTACCTTACTTGTGGAGCTACACTGATTGGTTATTTAATCCTCCTGGTACCATCTTTTCAACATTCTTCTATTCAACCAATGCCATTACAATCTAATCTCAGATTCCTCATCTTTTGAAGTTATATCACATGATCTATGATATTAAATACTGTATTTAAATGAATAAAGATGGGATCAAACTGTAGGTCAAGACCTTTGGGTCTGGTTACAGGATTCCAAATATTTCAGAAACCTGAGGTAGTTGACAACCCCTTTTTGAAATCAAACTGTGTGATGTTAAATTTCCCTCCTCTGAGATATTGTTCTGTCATTGGACCGCTTATTATTTTCTTCACAATCTTAGCCTCCACATGGCAGACTTATCGGCTTGTAAAAAAATAATTCTGGACCTCACCCTTACAGACTTGAATAATAGTAACCTTCATCCAGTTAGATATTACTATTTGTCCTTGTAATGATCTGCTGTAAATATAATTGAGGACAGAGCTAATTCAGTTTACTCCTTTTAAATCTGTGTTTTAGATAGTATCTGGTCTACTTATTTAATGTATTGTAAAGTTCAAAGCTCCAAAGAATTAGTTGTACTTGCTCTGGAGTTATCAACTCTTTTCTATCCTTATTTATTTCCCTGGATAACTCCACCACAGTTTGCTTTAAATAATGCATAGTTTGGAGATATAAAACTTGATTGTAACAGTCTCATTGTTTCAGTATCATTAACTGGAATATAGATGTCAGTCACATTAATGTAATAGTGTTTTCTGTATGCGCCTCCAATGAGAATCAGAAATAAGACTATTTTCCCTTGGAATGGTGATGATTCCATACACTGTTTGCAGTAGAGTGAAGACACATACAAGGAAGCATATAAAAACTTGGGTCTATATTACAAGATTGAATGTTTAGGTGATCAAACTCCTAAACATCGAACTTGTAATATTGAAAGCAAAAAACAGTGAACGGCCAGTTTAACACAGGGAAAGATTTCCCTTGGCCATTCACCAGATTTTGCCGTTTTGTCTAGTTTTCTTTTCCATGGCCGACTGACGTGTTTTCCTGTGCTATTCAACATTTTGGGGTTTGATATTACAAGTTCAATGTTTAGGTGTTCGATCACCTAAGCATTTGATCTTGTAATATAGATGCTTCAAACTCCAGTGGCTCAGGCACTCTCAGTTAAGTGCATCTTGGTGTTTCTGGTTACCCACTCTGTTTGAAATTCTGAATTCTCAAGTATTTAACCAGTTAGTTTTGAACCACTGTCATATATCCAGTCAGGGATGTCCTTCACTTGATTGATCAACAGTTTGATCAGATGTGTGGAGGGTATATTATTTTATAGGTTCATAGGCAAGTACTAGACTAGCTGCTTTTGTGGGCCTTTTTAAGTCTAGCCAGTTTCCCTTTTTGTGTTCAAATTAAGCTATCCCATTTGGTTAGAGATTGGCCTTACCCATCCCATGGTCAATAATTATAATTTACCCCTAATGAAAATAAATGGGATCATATCATTGATAATTTGAGGGGACCCATGTATGACATAAAGCATTTGGGAGGTGTCTGTGTCTATTTGTAGTACAGGTGGTAGTCCTGGGGTAAATCTTCTGTATCCCATCTATAGATCTAAGTTGTGCTTCAATATAGACCGGGATTAGCTTTGTTTTACATGGATGGGGAGTCTGTATCAGAACAGTGTTATTCTCTGTGAGATATGACTGTCCTTCCAAACCATTCTGTTGATGTTCCAGAAGAGGTTTAGATCTCTAGACAGAGTATTTCTCAGGCCATTTGACTTGCTGATGTGCAGCACATCCATCAGTACTGGGTTGGAGGATGCCATACGTGCTAGACACAGGTCACCTCTTAGTAGTCTGTAGGATACAGAGTATAGTGATAGAAGTTCAAGTTGGTCCATGTCAGACATATTGTTCAGCCCTTGTATATCCTTTTAGTAAGTTATCTCTGTGGGCATTCCAGTTGCTCCATGTGTCTGGACAGATACCTGTGTTAGAGAAAAATGCATCTCCCATGATTATTCTACACAAAATGCATATTAACTTACAATTTCTTCACAAATATGTTTAATGAATTATTTAATATTTGTTCATGTTAAAATATGTAGTATAGATGCATAGTTATATAAACCACAAATACTTATTGCAGTTATGAGTATTTCACAACTGCATTCTAATCTCAAGCTGCAAGTGTATTAACAGATGACTGAATGTAAAAAGAAAGTAGTGCTGAAGGGGTTAAGAATGTTATAAAGACTGGTTTGCGAAAGCAAGAAAGAACACACTGTATGTAAGCTCTGACCTTCCCAGGCTGGGATGGGTAGTTACAAGGAATGTTGGAGAGTTAGAATGTACTGGTACTAAAATGTATAAGGTCAGGAAACAAGACTGATTAACAAGTTAGATGGCTTCTGTTTTTCTAATAAAAACATTATTGTTGAGTGTTTACATACAGCAACACTAGGGTCAGCAGAAATCCTATTTGACCACGTCAGTATTCTGCATGCATGATACTGATAAGAAAAGTAAATAAGAACTGTGTATTTTTGCTGCTTAGAGAGTCTGACTTTAAATTGTGTAGATAGTCTCCCAGCACTGACGTATGTGTAATTAAACAAAAAGAAAATGTTTTGCACATCCTGAAGAGTTATTATTGACTCAAGACTAAAAGGTAATTAATGTTATTTATGTACTTTTTAAACTGCACTTTAACAATTGGTGCCGTGACTCGAATTCTGAACTTTGATCTTGCTGCAGAACACTGTAGAATGAATTATAAAGGGCCCAGCACAGAAAGTTATTCTGTGAATTCCACACTGTTTTGTATGGAATGGTCAGAGCTCAGACCCTTAACTATTCAGGGTGTGCAAACATACAGGCTAAAGATGACAAAATTTCTTTGGGAAAAAAATGTTTTTCTTTCTTTCCTCTTTTTTTTTTTTTTGAAAAAAAAAAAACTGCAGTTCAAAGTAATAGTGGCAATGTGATTATTGTGTTGTTAAACGACTGACTGCTTTTAAGTATAATACTGTATACTGCTTTGTTAAATGACTGACTGCTTTTAAGTATATCATATGTCCTGTTTTCTTCAATGAATGACCTTGCTTTTAAGTACTGTTTTGTTGAATGCCTGACTTTGCTTTTTAAGTATATGAGGTTCTTGTTTGTTGAATGACCAAGTTACTTGATCGGTATGTGGTATCTGCTGCCTTGTAGAATGACAGAAATTTGCTTGTTTGTTGTATGTAAAAGTAATAGTGGGTGGTTCCCACAAGTTTTAACAAAAAGTTTATTAATTTATATAAAATAAACACAAGGAGGTACCTTGTGTTAAGGGTAGTACCCTCAAGGTTATAATGGACAAATCCCAAAGCAACTAAGGACAAATTGTTATTGTATATGTGCATCTATATAAAAAAAGACAATTTAACACAAGGAGGTGCCTTGTGTCGAGGGCGGTACCCTCAGGAAAAAAAAAAAACGGTAAGAGGTATAACTGTTTGCTTTCTGCTGCTTTCATGTATGACTGATCTCTGTGTTGTTGTGTGATGTTATGACTGCAGAGAGAGAGAGAAAAAGAAAAGTTAAAAGTAGAGTTAATTCAAATGTATGTGCCTACAGCATGTTGAAATGTGTGTCTGTTGTCAAATCAAGTCCAGGTGTGACTGTGTGAAAGTACCCACACAGTGTCCGAAAGAGTGGTCAGTTCTGAACATAATTATCCCAACTGCAATGCTGGAGCTATAACTTTTGAGCTTGTGATGCAATGACAATAAGTGGGTGCTGTGGAAAAAGGCTGATCAAAACCTCTCCTCTATCCTACCCTTCCCTCCCTGAATGGTGTGTGGATTGGTACAGTTATTTTTCTTTCCTCTAAACTGTCAGGATCCAGGATCTGTAAGGTGAGTTTAAAAAAAAATGAAAGAGAGAGATAAAGATAAGCAAGCAAGACTGAATCCCTGAAAAGGGAACACCTGCATATTTTATGTATCATAGTTAAAATAAAGGAAGTTGTAAGTATTTGCATGGCTGATTTCAGCTTAATAAGAATTGTTCTGGTGGAGTATTTCCATTAAATGAAACTTATGATAGGAATAAATTAATGAACTTGAAAGGTATTAACAGCCTGCATTTAAAGTGGAACCTGTGTGTTGAGATACAGCCTTACAAGACTATCTGCAAATATATAGAGCTGAGTATGTTTTTCTGTATTATTCTGTATTATAGAGCTAAATTGTTGCTTAGATAGCTGCCTTACTGTTCTGCAAATATACAGAGATCAGTATATATATTTTTGGTTTTATAATTTGCACTCTGATTCCTCACATCTCTGTTGAAACTGTCTTCCCCACCCCCCTCATTTTGGTTTCTATAGCTTGTGTGTTGTTAACTCAAGGTTCCCTTAATTTGACTTAATAGCAGCAGCCTGCATTTAAAGTAGAACCTGTGTATTGAGAGACAGCCTTACAAGACTATCTGCAAATATATAGAGCTGAGTATATTTTTCTGTATTATTCTGTATTATAGAGCTAAATTGCTGCTTAGATATCTGTTGTCTTACTGTTCTGCAAATATACAGAGATCAGTATATATTTTTTTGGTTTTATAATTTGCACTCTGATTCCACACATCTCTGTTGAAACTGTCTTCCCCACCCCCCTCGTTTTGGTTTCTATAGCTTGTGTGTTGCTAACTCAAGGTTCCCTTAATTTGACTTAATAGCAGTAGCCTGCATTTAAAGTGGAACCTGTGTGTTGAGAGACAGCCTTACAAGACTATCTGCAAATATATAGAGCTGAGTATATTTTTCTGTATGATTCTGTATTATAGAGCTAAATTGTTGCTTAGATATCTGTTGTCTTACTGTTCTGCAAATATGCAGAGATCAGTATATATTTTTTTGGTTTTATAATTTGCACTCTGATTCCACACATCACTGTTGAAACTGTCTTCCCCACCCCACCCTCATTTTGGTTTCTATAGCTTGTATGTTGTTAACTCAAGGTTCCCTTAATTTGACTTAATAGCAACAGCCTGCATTTAAAGTGAAACCTGTGTGTTGAGAGACAACCTTACAAGACTATCTGCAAATATATAGAGCTGAGTATATTTTTCTGTATTATTCTGTATTATAGAGCTAAATTGTTACTTAGATATCTGTTGTCTTACTGTTCTGCAAATATACAGAGATCAGTATATATTTTTTTGGTTTTATAATTTGCACTCTGATTCCTCACATCTCTGTTGAAATCCCCCCCCCCTCATTTTGGTTTCTATAGCTTGTGTGTTGTTAACGCAAGGTTCTCTTAATTTGACTTAATAGCAGCAGCCTGCATTTAAAGTAGAACCTGTGTGTTGAGAGACAGCCTTACAAGACTATCTGCAAATATATAGAGCTAAGTATATTTTTCTGTATTATTCTGTATTATAGAGCTAAATTGTTGCTTAGATATCTGTTGTCTTACTGTTCTGCAAATATACAGAGATCAGTATATATTTTTTGGTTTTATAATTTGCACTCTGATTCCTCACATCTCTGTTGAAACTTTTCCCCACCCCCTTCCTGTTCTTGGTTGTAGTTTAAATTTGGTGGCTTTTGCAGTGCCCACCCCACTGTAGATTTGATCTAGGACACTCCCCCAGTCCCATCTCTTTACCGCATTCTACCTAATAAACTCTTTCTGCACTTGCTTTTAGTCCTTTTTAATTTAATTACATTTTTTCAAACTGTGTGTGGACTAATATTGCTACATACTCAAGTGTGCCAGCTTGCACTGCATGTGAATTGTTTTTACTACTGTTTTTGCTACTTTTCTGAAAAAAAAAATGTAAGCCTGTTTCCTACCTTTCCTGTAATTAGTGTTCCAGATACAGATTTGCTGTATCCAGGACTATTTGTAAGCTTCTGAGCCCCCCAAGCCTTTCTGTGTTGGAGGGACGCCTTCTAGCTTATCAGTGGGAGTGGTAAGCACTAGGTAACCTGTCTACCACATAAGGAGTGGTTCTGGCCCAGAATTTGTAGTTACTGGCCGTTTTGGCGGTCTTCCATCTCTCTCAACTTTCTGATTTGAAGGTCTGCATTTGCACTTGTTTCTGTCCTGTAACTCCTGGGCCCATCTCATTTGCTCACTCAAAAAAAAATGATCTGCTTTTACTGTATTTGTGTTTCTTCCTACTTTATTTTGCTTTTGCATCATCTTAAAAGTACTCAATTGTATTTATTACTGCTTGGTGTAACTCATTCTAAGCCTTTTAGTTTAAGCACTTGGGCTTCAGACCAGTTGTTTTATATTAGAAAGGTTTGTGGCCTGCACTGTGGTGGCAGGACAGGTAGCTTACATCCTTCTAATTTGGGAACTGCTGATTGAGGGCTCAGTGTCTGTTATTCTAAAAGTGTATTAATTCTGGTTTAAGCACTTGGGCTTCAGGCCAGTTGTTTTACATTAAGAAGGTTTGTGGTCTGCACTGTAGTGGCAGAACAGGTAGCTTACATCCTTCTAAGTTGGGAACTGCTGATTGAGGGCTCAGTGTCTGTTATTCTAAAAGTGTATTAATTCTGGTTTAAGCACTTGGGCTTCAGGCCAGTTATTTTACATTAAAAGGGTTTGTGGTCTGCACTCTTGTGGGAGGAGAGGCTGGACTCTGCTCTTCTGAGCTGGGAATTTCTGGTTAAAAGCTTATAGTGCCTGCATATTTGAACTGTTTCTTACTGAAATTGGTACACCTTGTTTGCTGTAGCATAGACTAGATCCAGGCCTGCTGAATCTAGCTTTGTTTGTATCCTTGTTGTTTGTTTGCTTATTTCCCTGGAACGCTAATTCCACCTAAAACGCGGCTTTTCAGCGCTTCTGTGGATCCCTAGTGATATCTGCATTGCTTACTGTACTTATTTCCTTGTTTCACTTGAAAGAAAGTTACTGTTTGTCATTTTTGCATTTAAGTTGCCTGTAACACATTGCATTTAAGTTACCTGGCACTTGCTCACTAAAGCAATTATATAAGTCAGCACTAAAAAATTAAAAGCACTACACCCTCACAAACTCCCTGAGTACCTTGTTCCCCATTGGCCCTTTTTTTCAATTATAAAGGAATTCCCAATACTATTCTAGCATGTCCAAAGGTCAGTTGTCAATCTCCTCTCCGGTCCAGCTGGTGAATCTGGGAATCTTGAGGCAATGTTACAACTGCCTCATGTACACAGACAACCCTCTCCTCCTCCCAACAAATTCCAACACATGTGAGAGATGCAACCATATAGCCATACTGGAGGTTAAGCTCTCTCAACTCAGTACTGGTGAAACCAGTCAGGAGGAGAAGGAAACCACACTCACTACAATTCCAGTCTCACATAGACCTACCACGACAGCAAACCAAACACATAAACACACAAAAACATACTCGGAGGCTCTAAATAAAAATCTGCCTAAGCAGCAGAGACCTCCAAAGCAGACACCCAAGCAACCACTACCATGAAACAAAACACGTGCAATACATAGCTCACAAAGCCAGTGTGCCGAACAGTCACGGCCCTTAAGGCTAAACAACACACCTGATGCACTTGTAATAGGTGACTCTATCGTCAGGCACACTGATGTCCCGCTCACCAGGCTGAACAAGGAGAAGGTCATGGTGAACTGCCTGTCGGGTGCTAAGATCCGCCACATAATGCAAGCACTCAGGTCACTCCAAGGCAAGTACTTATATGACTTAGTCATTGTCCATGCTGGTGTGAATGACCTGAGACGTACCTCCCTGGACTACATGAAAAGAGACATAGAGGACCTCTCTAAGCATGTAGCCCAGGCTGGTATGACCCTGACCTTGAGTAGCATCACAATATGAAGACAAGATGATCAATTTCAACAATTGGCTTAAGTATTGGTGTCATTCAAAGGGGATCCAATGCCTGTCAGCCTGGGATGACATGCTCGACAAGCCACGATGCTTCGCTAGGGACGGCTTGCACCTGTCACCCCTGGGCTTTCGGATATTGGCAAAGGCTCTTGCTACCCCCATAGTGCCTTTTTTAGGCAAGGCTCAAAAGACAAACCCACCTCCATAGGTATCACAAGGGATAAGAAACTAAGAGTAATGCTACTCAATGCCAGAAGTCTAAACCTCAAGATGCATGCACTTGAAACTCTCCTTAGCATGGAGAACATCGATATCTGTGCAGTAACAGAAACCTGGTTCAAGGTTCCCAAGAGCACCCCAGCACTACCAGGTTATATGTCATACCATGCTTTTCTGCCCCAAAACTTGGACCGAACCACAAAAGGAGGGGGAGTATCAATATTCATCAAAGATACCCACACTTCCAGGTTGGTGGCACAGCACGAAGCATCAGAGGCTATCCATGTGCAACTAACAGTGGGTAAAACTGCCTTCCAGTTTATAGCCTGCTACAGACCACCCTCCCAAACCCAGGAACCCCACTCGGCCTTCCTGAGAACACTGGAAAATATGAAGGTCTCTCCAAACACCATTATATTGGGCGACTTCAACTACCCAAACATAGACTGGGAGCATTACTCTAGCTCCAACACCCTAGCCCAAAGGTTCCTAGAATTTATAAACTCAAATGCTATGGAACAACTTGTTACCACTCCCACAAGAGGGGAAAATATACTGGACCTGATCATCACCAACATGGGGACTCTATGCTCCAGACCAGAAGTGTATCCCTCACTGGTAAGATCAGACCATAAACTAATCTCACTGGATATTTACATCCCGACTCCGCACCCTGCCCTGAAAACCACAGTGAAAAACTTCTCTAAAGCAAATTTCACACTCCTCAAAACCGAGGTGGAATCCTTTAAAGCCCCTGGGCCTGTGGAAAATATGGCCCAGACCGCAGAATCCTTTATAAATGCATTCTATGAACACCTTCAGGAATGCATGGATTATGCAATCCCAAATAAAACCAAGACCCAATCCTCCAAAGGCAGATGTCCTGTCTGGTGTACCCCAGCCATAAGCAAACTATGCAATAGAAGGAGGAAGCTACTACATGATACAGCAAAATCCCAAAAAGGGAAGGCATCTCTGATCAGTATTAGCAAAAAACTACGGGCACTCATAAAATCGTCTAAGGCCAGCTTCGAGAGAAAAATTGCACAGGACACTAAGGATAATCACAAGGCTTTCTTTAGTTATGTTAGGAACCTGGGTGGGAATTCCCAGATATGCTCAGAATTAGTCCAAAATGACAAAAAATACACCGAACCCACAGACATTGCCAACATCCTAGCTGACAGGTTCAGCGCAAACGTCTCCCCCCCCTCCCCACCAAAAGGGCAAATATGTATCCCAGCAGAGTGTTGCCCCCCTGACATCTCAGATGCTCAGGTAAGAGCTGCCCTCTCCAAAGCAAAAACACAGCATCAATGGGACCAGACGGTGTCCCGGGCTGCGTCCTACATGAACTCCAAGAAGAGCTAAACCCAAACATAAAACTACTGTTCCATCTCAGCCTTACTACAGGATATGTACCCAAAGAGTGGTGTACAGCAACAGTGGTCCCTCTCCACAAAGGTGGTGCCTCAACGGATCCTGGAAACTATCGCCCCATAAGCCTGACTAGCTTGGTCTGCAAAGCTATGGAAAGGATCATCATGGACCTCATAAATAAAGATATTGGGGACCTACAGACACTGGATCCTACCGAGTTCGGCTTTGTTAACGGCAGATCCTGCCTCTTAAACCTGGTTGATTTCTTTGAAACAGTCACCAAGGCCATTGACGAGGGGAAGGTGGTCCACACAGCCTACCTGGATTTCGCAAAAGCCTTCGATACACTACCCCACTCGGGCATTATAGATGAGCACACCAGCTTAAATATAAACCCCTATGTCACTAGATGGGTTGCAAACTGGCTCAAGGACAGAACCCACATGGTTAGAATTGCTGGAGCCATGTCAGACTCCAAACCAGTTACAAGTGGCGTCCCACAAGGCTCAGTCCTGGGACCTCTCTTGTTCCGTATATATTTCTGGGAGGTACAGGCCAACATGGAAGGACTGTGGCTGACCAAGTTCACAGATGACTGCAAACTGGGCACCATAATCGACTCTCCAGCCAACACAAGCATCCTACAAAAGGGCCTCATAGAAACAGACAACTGGTGCCAGAGCCATGGCCTCAAGCTAAACGCCAGAAAGTGTATAGTCATCCCCTTTGGCAAAAACAAAGTGCCCACAAATTACCACATAGGTGGTAATCCATTAAGTACAGAAGAAGTAATTAGGGACCTGGGGACCCAAGTTGATAGCAATCTCTCATTCGACAACCACGTGGCCAAAGTGGTTAGAAAAACATTTTATATAGCCCACCTAATCATGAAGGGATTCACATCTAGATCAGGGGAGGTCATCGTGCCTCTTTACTCATCCCTCATCAGGCCCATAATCGAATACAATGCCCCTTTTGGGATGTACCTTACCAGACACCTGCAGCAACTGGAAAGACCCCAAAGGTACCTCACCAAGAGGATCAAAGGGCTGAAACAGATGCCATATGCTGCCTGGTTAAAGAAACTCCAGCTCTACTCAGTGGCATACCGCCTGCTCAGAGGTGATCTGTGCCTGACGTATAAAGCCATGTCCAACCCAGAATTAATGGACATGCTGCACCTCAGAAAATCCAAATCCCATCGACTACGTGCTCGAGAGACTTGAACCTCAGCACTGAAATAAATAGGACATGCTGGAGGGATAGATTCATAACCCAGAGGCTCCCTTCACTCTGGAATAAAATCCCAGTCCAGGTTAGGCAGAGTCCCTCATTGACTCTCTTCAAGAGGAATCTTGATGAGTGGATGGGAGATCATAGGTTTACCCCGGGTATCACTTCTGTGTCACTGTTAGACAGAGGCACAGTATACTAACCTCGAAAAAGGGCATAGCAAAATTAACTTAAAATGGGTGGTGAAAGCCAAACACACTCTGGCTAGGCTTATAAATGCCCTAGGGCAGATAGCCTAGTATGAACCTATGAACCTATTAAGTGGGTAACAAATGTCAGTATTTTATTCTTGGTATACCAAAGCTCTTGAAAGGGAAAAAGTCAGCATTAAGGGGGTTACAAGATGCTAATAAACAACTGTTGCAACAGGTGAAAGATGTCAAGAAAGCAGTGCAGACCAGTAAAAAGGGATCCCTTTTATCCTGATTTGGCAAGTTTGGGGGAAAAAATAAGGATGGCCAAAATGCAGAGACATCTCAAAAGGATGATAATCTCCAGTAGCTACTGCACCCCACTCCCATATCTACCAGTATGGGTGGCCTCTGTACAAGATTCTGCTGTTTTTCAGACCTCTGCATTTTTGAACACGAGGTCAGCATGATACTGTTACATCTGAACTTAGTTCTCCTGTTCAACTCTTATCTTTAGAACAGGCATCTGCAGTTAAAAAAGGTTTTTCTTTCTTCTTCCTATCATTCTCAACAAGCTTCTATCTTTCCAACTGAAGCACTGGTCTTTGATATTCCTGTGGCTTATCAAAAGCACTCACATGATAGGAAAGGACAAGAGGCTATTGACTCTGCAGAAGATTTTTTTTTGGCACCTTAAAAAATGTGGGGGGGGGGGACTAATGCTGATTTGCATACTATCTAAATGTTTTCTAAATGTTTTCTAATTGGAAAAAAAACATCCATGAAGGTTTAAGGTGAAATTTAAAAAACATTACAAGGCTACTTTGACAGATTTAAACCAGATGCTTCGGGAAGTTGCTTCAAATGAAATAAGAACACAGTTACTTGAAAAGGCTAAAATAACAAATTTCACTCCCACAGAAAATGCACTAATAAATAAAAGGATAGTATTGCTATATTACAAAAGTGTGTCAGGCATGTAGGCAAAATAAAGATAATGCCCCTGCAGATTATTTGAGTCATCTTAAAGGAGTGTTTGCTAAACATTCAAAAATATCAGACCCAGATGAACAAGCTAAACCAGCTATTGCAGCTGCCTTTGTGCAGGGTGTGCAAACCCTGTACAGAATCAAATGAAGCAAGTGCTTATAGACTGGCAGGAAAAAGATTTAAAGTGCTTATTAAGTGCTGCAAATCACCATACTGACTATGGCAGGGTAATAAACAAAAATAAATCTTGACCCTTTGCTGCCACTGGATCAAAAAGGACCCTATGTTAAAGTAGAAATAAATACAAAGCCAATTCTATTCTTGGTGGAACTGAAAACACTAGGTCTGTATTAAAATTTACTTCAGACAGTTAAATATCAGTATAGGAACAAAGTAAAGCCAGTTGGTGTAACAAATGCTGCTGTTACATATCCTATTTTAAAACCTATACCCATTTCTTTAGGTCTGATTGACATGAAAGGCATTATTTTCTTTGAGTAGAACTGCGCCAGTGAATCTTCTGTGTGAGCTGGGTGGTACCATTTGCTGTACACCAGAGGGGGTGTATCTAGATATTCCAGCATAATCAGTGGGGAAAGTGTTACAATTTTTAGCAAAAGATGGGAGGAGCCTTTTGAAGGCATACAAACAACTGAAAACTGCTGCAGCAGGTACCTGCTAATTTATGAGTTAAACATACTAATAAAGTAGGCATATTAAAATCTGCAAAACCTGTAATAAATAAAATTGAATCTATCAAGACCCCTCCCTAAAATTCCATGGTATTCACTGAAATCAGAAGCACAACAGGAAATCAAACCTGTAATGCAGTCTTTGATATAACTAAAAATAAATAGTGCCAACTGAAAGTCTTTGTAATACTTCTGTTCTCCCTGTAAAAATAAAAATAAAAAATATAATAAAATGCTTATAGGTTTCAGCCAGATCTAAGGTCTGTAAACAATGCAGTATTACCAACTTTTTCTGTGGTTGCAAAACCAGCAACAATACTTAGTTGATAACCATCTACAGTGAAATATTTTTCTGTAACACCTCTCTGTTCAGCATTCTTTTCTCTACCTATCCATTCTGAAAGTCAGTTTCTGTTTACTTTGACTTATAATGGATAGTAGTATACATGGACACGGTTGCCATAAGGATGCACTGTATCTTTCATTTTTTTTCTTTCCTCAAATTCTAAAAAATATATATTTAAAGGATGTGACATTTCCAGGTGGGTCTGTGTTAGTGTAATATGTAAATGGATTTACTAATAGCATCTGATTCTTTTCAGCAGTGTTAGCAGAATACCCTGCATCTTTTAACTATCCTTGCAGAAAAAGGACAGTGTCAACAGAAACAATTACAGCTATAGTTACCTCAGGTACGTTATCTTGGTCATTTAATATCTCGCAGCAAGATCTTACAGTAGCTATCCCTCACTCTGAATCATCTTTATTACTTAAAATGAAACTCAGCCATTCTTGACTGCACGTCTAACCAAATATAAATGTGCACTTTTTCTTTTCCTGATCCATCTGTTTCTCCAATACACTCTTGTGAGTTAAATCCTGAATCTGTGTTATCTACTGCTGAGAATGGAAAAGAGCATGATTTTGTGTGTGTGTGTGTGTGTGTGTGTGTGTGTGTGTGTGTGTGTGTGTGTGTAAGGACATTCCTATCCACAATGCCAGATCAAACTGAAGAAGTACCTGCTGAAAAAAAAAGGTGTTTTTTTTCTGTTAAAAATTTTCATTGAGTGCCTACTAAAAGGGCATAGATAATTTGGCAGATTATGCCACCAAATAGATTATAAAAGTAATAATTCTTATATAATGCTAATAATAATGACTGGTGATGCCTTCCTCCTTGCCATCTTACCTGGTAAGGGCATATCTTTTACTACCTCATACAGGTAAGGCAGCTTTATTTAATCAAATTACTCAAAGATGGTATACCACTCATGTCTCCTATTTGATACTTCAGTATGTTAATTGCTGTGCAATCGTTTAAAATACAATGTCAGCTACCACCACCTTGGGGACCTTTTGTTAATGTAGAGCTGGACTTTGTCCAGATGATTAAAGTACATAATTTAGAATAATGTTCTATTAGTAATCTGTATGTTTTGTAAAAGCTCACCCATGTCACAAAGCAGATTCGGTAATTTGGTGTACATTGTGCTATCATTTTTTTTTTATTTTAGTCTTCACTGTCCCAACCATCTGCAATCATATGGACTAGTAGAGAGGGTTAATAGGACCCTATTTAAAAAGATTTGTACTGAACAAAATTTAAATGGTCAAAGACCCTTTAAATTCTACAAGGAAATTGAGACCCTATGAAAAATTAATGGGAAGACCCATAGCCCTTCCATTTGCTTCCCCTGTGTCAAATGAAAAGATCAACGCTAATGGATAACAAAAATAAAATATTAATTTCTTACAGCAGTATCTCTTCCTCCATCAGCTGACTAGTCCTGTCACTAACTGCAACTGGGTGACTTGATTTATGTAAAAACCTCCCAAAGAATGAACAGTTTAAGCCAGAGGTGAAAAGGCCCTTTACTTTGTAATCCTCACCACCCTGACTGCAGTCCACTGTGCAAGACAACCAAACTGAATTCACTCATCCCACTGTAAGAAGACCTGCCATGTGCTCCAGACGAATCATCATTGTTGGCAAAAGAAGATTGAAGTGTGAAGGACGAATCATCTGCTCAGTGAAACATATAAGGAGAAAATTCAACTAAAATAACACCTCATGATGAATCCGATGACGACAGGCACTTTTGCTCTGTTTTTGCTGCGGTTTCCTTTAATAACCTGGTCGAGAGAAAATCAGTTTCCTGTTGGTTCATTGATTCCAATTCCTGCATCACAGGTAACATTTGAGAAAAAACTTAGTGACACTGATCTAATCTAGCATAATCTGACTAATTTTTAAAGGTTGTTTCACTTCAGATTGCCACCACAAATCGTGAGTACACATGTTATGCCAGAAATGGGACTGTGCCAGTGGGAATAAGCAAATACAATGACACTAGACATGAAAGTGTGCTGAACTCTTTACAGTCAAGATGCTATGACTGGAGGCATGGCATGGGCATGATAGAGGATCATTGCTACATTTGTAGTGATCATGCCTATCCCTGGTTACCCACAAATCAGGGTGTTGTTTTGTGAGCTATATTACTCCTGCTTCTCAACATTTAAAAAACCTTCCAGCAGGCAATCCACTGGGTAGAGCAAGTATTTTCGGTTAACTCCTGGGTATGGAGTGCAAAGGACAATGCTTGAAATCACCATGCTTGCTCAAATTCTTTAGGCGGTAGCTAACCATACTTCATATCACATCATAATGACAAATAGAAAAATGACTGGAATATGAACCGTAGTGTTACAGAACCAGTTGGCACTCGATATAATGCCTGCTAGAAAAGGGGGGGTCATGTGCTCTCATAAAAATCATTGTTGTTCTTGTATTACTGACTACCATAATAAACAGGAAAAGTTGGCCAATGTCATGGAGCAGAGAGCCAAATATTTGGACAGTAGTTCTAAAATTGTATGTGTTTTGGATGGTTGGGCAGTGTATTTGGTAACCTGGAAACTGGTATATGACAAGGTATAAAAAATGGTATTATTCTTTTAATTGTTTTAATATTTTATGTTCTAAAGACTGTAATCACAAAGTCTTGAATCGCACCTGCAAGTGAAATGCCACTTATACCTGAGGAATGAAAACGCAATCATTACAGATGAAACGTATTTATCAAATTAAGGAAAATCAAAATATAATTGTGTATTTTATGACACTAGTAGTATCAGAGGAGGGAGTCTGTCAGAGAAAAATGCATCTCTCATGATTATTCTACACAAAATGCATATTAACTTACAATTTCTTCACAAATATGTTTAATGAATTATTTAATATTTGTTCATGTTAAAAATTATATGTAGTATAGATGCATAGTTATGCAAACCACAGATACTTATTGTAGTTCTGAGTGTTTCACAACTGCATTCTAATATCAAGATGCAAGTGTATTAACAGATGACTGAATGTAAAAAGAAAGTAGTGCTGAAGGGATTAAGAATGTTATAAAGACTGGTTTGTGAAAGCAAGTAAGAACACATTGTATGTAAGCTCTGACCTTCCCTTGGGTAGTTAGAAGGAATGTTGGGGAGTTAGAATGTACTGGTACTAAAATGTACAAGGTCAGGAAACAAGACTGATTAACAAGTTAGATGGCTTCTGTTTTTTAATAAAAACATTATTGTTGAGTGTTCACATGCAGCAACACTAGGGTCTGCAGAAATCCCATTTGACCACGTCAGTATTCTGCATGCATGATACTGATAAGAAAAGTAAATAAGAACTGTGTATTTTTGCTGCTTAGAGAGTCTGACTTTAAATTGTGTAGATAGTCTCCCAGCACTGACGTATGTGGAATTAAATTAAAAGAAAATGTTTTGCACATCCTAAAGAGTTATTCTTGACTCAAGACTAAAAGGTAATTGTTATTTATGTACTTTTTAAGCTGCACTTTAACACCTGCCAAATGCAGCATTATACTCAATGAATGGGCTAAAGATGGCTGAGTAAAGGGGATTGCCTAGATCTAGACAATCCCTTTGTTTATTAGCTGTGCAATATCAAAGGACTTTCTTACAACAATGGACAAATGTTGGTGGAAAGTTAGGCCCTCTCCACACAAGTTCCCAAATTCCAAACAACTGGATTAACTCTTAGGGGTATATTATCAATGTGGTAGTTCCCTGGGGTAGATGACTTCCCAAAGCTACAATAATGCAATTTTGGGCATTTAGTTTGTCCATGATTTTGGTACCAGTTACTTATTTGGGACAAACCTTCCTACAGGATGGCCAAGTCATTTTAGGATTCAATGACCATTTCTAGTTTGCAATGTTCTGCAAACTTAGCCACCCAACCCCCATTGCTATTGGTTTTTACTCAGAGAAACAAATGTAAAATAGGAGAGCTCCCAGCACAGAACTCGGAGGGATTCCACTGTTGACTGGTGTATTTGTTTAGGTAACTTCCGCTATTTTGCCAGGTGGCAATCCAGCAGGTGACACAGGTGTTTATTCTCAGTTGATTTAGTGTTTAGAACTGAATGTTTTGATACGCAAGTGTTTTGACATGGGATATCGAAAAATATTTCTGTATAGGATACCCTTACACACTTACCCTTCCTGATATTGTTTTTGTTTTCTGCAGTAGAGGTTTAATTGTGAAATCACTGCTACTGTGGTTTGTTCATGTGTGCAATCAATTATTAATTTGGTTTGGGAGATTCCTTCGTTTGCTTTTGTGAAATCATGGAGTTCAGGACTGTTAAGTGCTGAAGTCATTGCTTTCACGTATGTACAAATCACACTGGCAGTAATTCATTTTGTTGGAAGAGTTCTCCCCTGTTTGGATTTCAGTGAACATGGAGCTGGTACATGTAAGTCCACGGGGTGTAAGGGGCTTGCCTCACTTCAAAAATACACTTTGTTTACATGTAACTTATGTTTGACATGTATTTATTCATCAGACTAGAAGTTCAATGCTTTTGTTTTTCACACTATGCACTTTGACTTATGTGATTTCAATATACTTGCCATTCAGTTGTGTGTCTTATAATCCCAGTCAGTGATCTGTGAGAAGGAAGTGGTCACTTCTACTCTAAATTCTTGAAAGAGGGTGAATAATTTGACTGCATAGCACTGGAAGATGCAGTTTCCTGTTTATAATTTCTAAGTGAACACATACATGTTAAATGGAAGAGTATTTAAAACTATGAAAGATTCCATGGAAAGTGTTTATAGGAATAGAAGGCAAGAATCAAAATTAGAGTTTACTTTGAAAACTAAAATTTATGAGCTGCTAAAAGCCTTCATTCTGCAGATCTGAGTTTTATTCTTCCAGTATCGACTAGCATACATGGCACTCAGAAAATGTCATTTAACCAGACCCTGCTCTTGCATCAGCCCCTAAAAAGAAGTAGTTGTGCTTGCTGTGACAGTCAGGTTAACAGACAAATTGAAAAAAAAACTAAATAGTTAAGCTATTTAAAAAAATCAAACTGAGTTTGTTCTCAATCCACTGTTTGTCTGCAAATTATTGTCAATAATACATTGTCTACCAAAACCTCCAGCACTTACAAATATAGAACAGTTATTGCCAATGGCCTAAAACTGGACCATAAATAAAGCAGATTCCTTTATGTCATACGCTAATTTATGATCTTCCATACAGTAATCTAGTTGCTTCTTTAAAGTATTTAAATTAACAGATTCCCTAATATAAAGAGGTATCAAGTTCCATAGTCTGGGGATTGACTGACTTATAATCTCTTTTCTTATTTCTTGCTAATTATGTCTAGATCCTTTGTATCATCTACCATCTTCAATATGGCACCTCTGAGTTTTATTTTTAGTTTTACTATATATCACAAAAAAACAACCTGACATTTATTGTTGCTGAATCTCAGTCCAACTGATATCGCCCAATTAAGAATCTCTTGCAGATATTTATTCACGTTATCAGTCAGTTGTGCAATTTAGCTCTGATTTTATCAGAATCACACTTATTGGCCAAGTATGCATGCATACAAGGAATTTGACTCCGGTTTTAGTGACTCTCCAAGTATGAGTAACATAAACGACATACATACAACTATTAAGAATAAGACAAAAAAGTAAACATACATATATATGTACATACAAGGTGCAAAGTGCAACTCAGTTTAAGAAATACTGAAATAAACTCTGAGAGAAACAAGTATTAACAATATGTAAACAATACTGCAGAATCCTCAGAGGCTTGAGAAAAAGAATGCCCCAACCTAATAAGCTGAGTTAACCGTTTATGAATTTGATTGCCTGTGGAAAAAAATGTTCTTATAGCTGCTTGTTTTGGTGCATATCAATCTATAATGTCTGGCTGATGGTAATAGTTAAAAAAGATGGCGGCCTGTGTGTGAAGGGTCAGTGATGATCTTCCCAGCCCTTTCCATGACTCCGGAATAGTACAGGTCCTGTAAGGAGGGCAAACTAACACTGAAATTTTTGACAGACCTGACTATTCGATGTAACCTATTTTTGTCATGATTTTACACAGATCCAAACCACACTGTTATGGATAAGCTGAGAACAGACTCAGTGACTGCTGTATAGAACTGAATCAATAGTTCCTGTGGGAGGTTGAACTTCCTCAGCTGTCGCAGAAAGTATATTCGCTGTTGTGCCTTTTTAAGGATGGACCCTACATTGGTCTCTCACTTCAAGTCCTGGGAGATTACAGATCCCAAAAACATGAAGGATTCCACAACTGACACAGCAGTATTAAATATAAAGAGGGGGGGATAATATTGTAGTACCACTCCTAAATTCCACTGTCATCTCCACAGTTTTAAGAGAGTTCAGTTCCAGATTATTCTGACTGCATCAAAAGGCCAACTGCTCAACCTCCCATCTGTATGCAGATTCATCACCATTCCTGATGAGCCCGATGATAGTTGTATCATCTGCATATTTAATAAGTTTGACAGAGGGATCCTTAGAGATGCAGTCATTAGTATAGAGGGAGAATAGCAGTGGGTAGAGCACACATCCCTGAGGGGCACCTGTATTGACGTTGCAATAGCTAGATGTAAATTTCCCCCCATTTCACCTGCTGTTTCCTATTGGTTAGAAAATTGGTGATCCATTGACAGGTGAAAGCAGGAATGGAAAGCTGGGAGAATTTCAAGTGAAGAAGTTCTGGAATTATTGTATTACATGCAGAGCTGAAGTCCACAAACAGAATCCTTGCATATGTCCCCAGGTTGTCAAGATGTTGAAAGATATAGTGCAGGCCAATATTAACTGCATCATCCACTGACCGGTTCTCTTGATAAGCAAAATTATGGGGGTCTAATGAGGGAGCTGTAATATCTTTCAAGTGAGCTAACACCAGCCTCTCAAAAGTCTTCATGGCCACCAATGTCAAAGCAACAGGCCTGTAGTCATTCATTCCTATTATAGTGGATTTTTTAGGCACTGGAATGATTGTGGCTTGTTTGAAACATAAGGTAACTTCACACAGCCGTAATGATTTATTAAAAATCATTATTATTATTATTTTGCAGTTGTCTATGTATTTACTAAGACAACATTTTTTGGACTGTGTCATGCCTGCAAATACGATGGTAAACAAGGTAAGGCCCAAAATTGATCCCAGAGGTACATTTCTATTTAGAGGTAGCTACCTAGATGCTTTCCCTCAGAAGTTCACAGTTGTTAATCCAGTTTATAACACAGTCATTAGCCTGTATTTTTTAATCCCTCGATAATTTGATCATGTTCTAAAGTATGAAAAACCTTTGAAACATCAGGTTATAGAACTGCAGCTGATTTCCCTTGATCTGTTATATACCTATTTTCATAGACATTTTTAAGACAAGTTAATGTTGATCTTCCTTTAATAAAAACAAACTGGGAAGTGTCCATCTCTCTCCCATATATTTTATAGGTACAAAATGCATCTTTCAGAGACCTTTCCAGTTACAGATGTTAAGCTTGTGGGCCTAAAGCTTTCAGTCACTTGCCTGTCTCCATCTTTGTAGACAGGCATGACACAGGATTTTTTCCAATCATCAGGTACAAATCCCAGTTTCAGTAATTTGTTACATATGCAGGTCAATGGTATTATTAAACTGATGGAAATAAGAAGCACAAACTGACCTGTATAGTGTCTGGGCCCACTGCATTATATTTGTTGACCTTACATATACTAACTTTTATTATTTCTTGCTCGCTACTGGGATAGTCAGTCTGAGGTGGGATGGATACTTTAATCAGGTTAGTATAATTTTGCTCATGTGAAAATTTTGCAAAATACTTATTGAATATTTTAGCTATCACCTGCTTATGTTTAACATTAATTTAATTATGCTTTACTATTTCAATCTTCCAATCTAGTCTATTTGAATTTAAATGTGTTATTGTTTTCTTTGGTCATTAATGCCTCCTCATATTGCCGTTTATAAAAAATCTTTAATTTAAATATTTTTGTGATATTTATTTAAACATTTCTTATTATATTTTGAAGTATTTTAATAAATTTCTTATAAACTGTTTTCTTATTACTAATCTTGATAGATTCCTGTTTCACCAGGCCTTCTTTGCCCAGCTCCTTTTTCGATAATTTCATTTAAATGCCTGTTGCAGACATTCTTCAAAATCTTCCAGCCATAGTCTTCACATGTTAAGTTAATTTCATCCTAGTTTATGTTTAATAAGTCTTGACACCATTTAAACCTATCCAGTCTATTCAGATAATATATATTTTCTCTTTTCCATAAATATTTTTCAAATTTCCATCCATCTGAAGCAAGACTGAGTCGAGATTTGAATTCCCTATAGGCGTCAAAGTTTCTATGTTAGTAACCAGGTCATCTTTTTGGTGAATACTAAATCCAAGATATTCTTCTAGGTTTATCCACTAGCTGAGTAAAATAATTTTCATGCATCATTTCCATAAAAAGTTCTTACATATACATTTTATAAGTTCCATTAAAGTCACCCAGTATTAATGATGGCAGTTCATCTATGTTTGCCTCAAGTCTTCAATAAACGCACTAACAGGTTATACTTCACACCATGCTTTTCGGCCTCAAAACTCGGACCGAACCACAAAAGGAGGGGGAGTATCCATATTTATCAAAGATAGCCACACCTCCAGGTAAGTGGCACTGCACGAAGCATCGGAGACCATCCATGTGCAACTAACAGTGGGCAAAACTGCCTTTCAGTTTGTAGCCTGCTACAGACCACCCTCCCAAACACAGGAACCTCACTCGGCTTTCCTGAGAACACTGGAGAATATGAAGGTCTCTCCAAACACCATTATATTGGGGTGACTTCAACTACCCAAACATTGATTGGGAAAACTACTGAAGCTCAAACACCCTCGCCCAACGGTTCCTAGAATTTATAAACTCAAATGCTACGGAACAACTGATCACCACTCCCACAAGAGGGGAAAACATATTGGATCTGGTCATCACCAATATGGGGTCTCTATGTTCCACACCAGAGGTATACCCCTCATTGGTAAGATCAGACCATAAACTAATCTCACTGGACATCCATATTCCGTCCCCACCCCCAGCCAAGGAAACCACGGTGAAGAACTTCTCAAAAGCAAACTTCACACTTCTCAAAACCGACGTGGAATCCTTCAAAGCTCCCAGGCCAGTGGAAAATACGGCCCAAAATGCAGAATCCTTTACAAAAGCATTCTATGGACACCTACAGGAGTGCATGGAGCATGCTACCCCAAATAAAACCAAGACTCACTCCTCCAAAGGCAGGAGACCTGTCTGGTGGACCCCAGCCATAAATAAGCTATACAACAAAAGGAGAAAGCTACTACATGATAGAGCAAAATCCCAAAAAGGGAAGGCGTCTCTGATCAGTACTAGCAAGAAACTACGATCCCTCATAAAATCATCTAAGGCCAGCTTCAAAAGAAAAATTGCACAAGACACTAAAGATAATCAAAAGGCCTTCTTTAGTTATGTCAGAAACCTGGGAGGCAACTCCCAGATATGCTCTGAGTTAGTGCAAAATGACAAAAAATACACTGAACCCACAGACATTGCCAACATCCTGGCTGAAAGGTTCAGTGCAAACTCCCCCCCCCCCCCAAAGAGCAAATGTCTATCCCAACAGAGTGTAGCCTTCCTGAGATCACAGATGCACAGGTGAGAGCTGCCCTCTCCAAAGCAAAAAACGCAGCATCAATGGGACCAGACGGTGTTCCGGGCTGCATGTTACACGAGCTCCAAGAAGAACTAAACCCTCATATAAATTCACTGTTCAATCTCAGCCTTGCTACAGGATATGTACCCAAGGAATGGCGTACAGCAACAGTGGTCCCACTCCACAAAGGTGGTGTCACAACAGACCCCGGAAACTATCGTCCTATAAGCCTGACTAGCCTGGTCTGCAAAGCTATGGAGCTTATCGTCATGGAAATCATAAACAAAGACATTGGGAACCTCCAGACACTGGATCCTACCCAATTCGGCTTTGTTACAGGCAGATCTTGCCTCTTGAACCTGATCGACTTCTTTGAAACATTTACTAAAGCCATAGATGAAGGGAAGGTAGTCCACACAGTTTACCTGGACCTCGCAAAAGCCTTCGACACAATACCCCACTTGGGCATCATAAATAAGCTCAGCAGCTTAAATATCAACCCCTATGTCACAAGATGGGTTGCAAACTGGCTCAGGGATAGAACCCACATGGTCAGAATAGCAGGTGCCATGTCGGACTCTAAACCAGTTACAAGTGGCGTCCCACAAGGCTCAGTCCTGGGACCTCTCTTGTTCGGTATATATTTCTCCGAGTTACAGGCTAACATGGGTGGACTATGGCTGACCAAGTTCGCAGATGACTGCAAACTGGGAGCCATAATCGACTCTCCAGCTGACACAAGCATCCTCCAAAAGGGTCTCACAGAGACGGATAACTGGTGCCAGAGCCATGGCCTAAAGCTAAATGCCAAAAAGTGCATAGTCATCCCCTTTGGGAAAACAAAGTGCCCACAAATTACCACACAGATGGTAATCCATTAAGTACGGAAGAAGTAATTAGGGACTTGGGGACCCAAGTAGATAGCAAAGGCTCCTTTGACAATCACATTGCCAAAGTGGTTAGAAAGACCTTCGATATAACCCACCTTATCACGAAAGGGTTCACATCTAGATCAAGAGAGGTCATTGTGCCCCTCTACTCATCACTTATCAGGCCCATAATTGAATGCAATGCTCCATTTGGGATGTACCTTACCCGACACCTGCAGCAACTGGAAAGACCCCAAAAGTACCTCACCAAGAGGATCAAGGGGCTCAAACAGATGCCCTATGCAGTTCGGCTAAAGAAACTCCAGCTCTACTCAGTTGCGTACCGCCTACTCAGAGGCGATCTGTTTCTGATGTATAAAGCCATGTCCAACCCAGAATTAATGGACATGCTTCACCTCAGGAAATCCAAATCCCTTAGAGCTACACACTCCAGGGACTTGAACCTCAGCACAGAAATAAATAGGACATGCTGGAGGGACAGATTCATATCCCAGAAGCTCTGGAACAAAATCCCAATCCATGTTAGGCAGAGCCCCTCACTGACCCTCTTCAAGAGAAATCTTGATGAGTGGATGGGAGATCGTAGGTTTACCCCTGGGATCTCATCTGTGTCCCTGCTTGACAGAGGTACAGTAAACTAACCTTAAAAGGGCTACCTTCTGTGACCTACTATACAGAGGCACAGTCAACTAATCTAAAAGGGTGGCGAAAGCCAAACACACTCTGGCTAGGCTTATAAATGCCCTAGGGCAGATAGCCTAGTATCAACCTATGAACCTATGTAGTGCCAGTAATCCATTTTTTGGACTGCAATATATTATTATGATCTTAACATCAGCTTTTTATTTCCCTTTTAACATAATAGGCATGATTTCTTTATTATCATTTTTATATAGCAAATTAGAGTTAGTTGAATAATGTATCAACATTAAAACTCCTCCACCCCTCCTAGCTTTTCTTATTATTTCATATTTTACATACTATATATTACTACAATCTCAAGCTACTGAAATAACTATTCATTTTGTTTTGTATTTATAATGTACTCTAATTCATATTTTTTTCTTTTTTGTTGATACTCCTAGAATTTGCACAGACACTTTTTATGTTATGTTATCAGCGCCTGCCCTTTTTCCATTCTTCGTTTCTCTACCAAGGTATGCATTTAAAACATCTTCTGTAACAATCTATGTACTTTTAGACTAACATGAATCTTGCCACATCCAAACATGTCAAAAGACAACATCAATTCCTCCCACATGGTTATGATATCAAAACTCTTCATAGAGCCCCGCTGGCAGAGCCATGTGTTAAAAAGCTTTGTCTTTGTGAATAATCTGAAAAAAGCGAGGCATAGTGGAATGAATGTGACTTTGATATTTGTTAAGTAGTTTATGTCTGTGTGTGTGTATGTGTGTGTGTCTGTGTGTGTGTGTGTGTGTGTGTGTGTGTGTGTGTGTGTGTGTGTGTGTGTGTGTGCGCGCGCGCACGCGCGCATGTGTATTTATATATCCTACTAATATCTCTCTCTTCATATGTCATATGTTCCAATGGAGTCCATTTTGAGTTATTAGTACCTACCATTACAAATATGTCTGTATAATCATATTTATCAAATCATGGAGCTTTAGACCACTTAAGGAACTGATTGTGACACAATTTTTATTCAGCACTGTTAGTGGTCTTAACTGATGTTTTAGATGTTAATCCCAAAACAGTAAAATGTTCTTGTTGTCCAGTTTCTTTAAGTTTTCACTATCCAATGACATAATTATTATATAATTTATAAGATTATCAACCACATTATTACATCCATTCTTTTTAACAGATCTGTCCTCCAGTGGGCAACTTAGCTCTTTTCTTTTAGTCCCTTTACCTAGTGAATTAATTTGCATGATAATAACTTTTCTCTTTGTTCTACAATTTCAAATTTGTTTCCTCCTTAACTCTGCACATGAGATCAATTTCAGTGTTTTTAATTGGCAGTTTCTTCCTTCTGTCTTTCCTTTTTGGCTTGGTCTTACCATCATTTATATCCTCAGCACATTTTTGGCAGCTATTACCTTCTTTATTTTCTGTTATTTTATTTGTAATTATAACTTTTGGATGAATGTGAATCTGATTGCTTATCATTTCTATAAGGAGGGGTACTTTGCCTACTAAGCTTTCTCTAACAGTTTCAGTACAGTCTTCATGTTCATTTCCAGCTCTGCTAAATTTTCTCTTATGATTTCAGCTTGGTCTTCATGTTCATTGTCCTGCTTCCTTTCCTCAACTGTGTCAACCTCATTGCTGACAAAATAGATCCAAAAAGTGTTAAAATGAATTTAGTATTTCACCAGATTAAACTGAAATTGTGTAAACAGAACTGGAATAAAAACAAAGAAACAGAAACCTGTTTGGTTCCTGCCTTTCAGCACCAATCTACTGCAAGTCTGGAAGAAAATGTTTTCTACTGAAGTACAAGATTAGCAAGGAATCCTGCATCATACTGAATGCATGTCTAGCAGAGGTCACCTCTTTATTACTTGTAGATTACTAGGATGCTATCTTTCTCCATGTCCTTAAAGAAATGGTAACACACTTTCTGTACATCTGGCAGTAATTCTGTTTAACAACTGGAATACTGCAATGGATCTTGCAACACAATTTAATAACTACTTTATAGATAGTATATCATCTGTTACAAATGATTTTAACTCAACTCAACTATACTCAACTGAACAATCCCAACCTACTTCTACAGTCAACCTTCAGATAGTGTCTATGTCCACTATCGAATAGCTGCTAAACAAGCCAAAAGTTTGCTCTGCCTCTACAGATAATTTCCCTACTCCTACTCAGTTTCTAAAAATAGCAGCTAGTAGCATAGTCTACTCTGCTTCCATCCTCATAAACAGATCTATACAAGAATCATATGTCCCCTCTGGAAAAAGTAACATCATTCTCCTCCTCAAAGGAGGTAATTCATCTGAGTTCACAAACATTAGGCCAATAGCAATACTATCTCCACTTTCAAAATTACTGGAAAAATGTGTCCATAAGCAACTTTTACATAATCTTACTCAGGAGCAATTTTTAACCTCAATCCAAGATGGTTTTCGACCTAATACATCTCTACTCTCATTCACAGAAACAGTCAATAAATCCAGGTATGCAGACAAATTTGTATCTTCATTATTCCTTGATTTATCAAAAGCCTTCAATGCTGTTATTCACACAAAACTTCTAACAGAAATGTCATCATTAGGCCTTACAGCAAATACCTTAAACTGGTTTCAGAGCTATCTCACAGATACATTCAAATCAGTAAAATGACAAAATACTCTATTACCCTTTCTCCCTATAAATACAGGTGTCCCACAAGGCTCAATCCTTGGACCCTTACTGTTTAATATACTTACAAACTCACTCCATACATGCACACAACATGCCTTCATTACAGAATATGCCAATGATTCAACACTTACATGATCATCGAACAATCCAATTCACCTACAGCAAATCACTCAAGAATCCTTCACTGCCACAGAAAAATTGTTACAAACCTATCCAGTTACGCTTAATCCCAACAAAACTAAACTGTTTTCCCCACATCAAAGCCTCATATATATATATATATATATATATATATATATATATATATATATATGATATTTGACTCTATGTATTAGTGTTTCAAATCTAATTCTGTGTTTGCTGTTACAAATGTAAATTCTCTATGTATTACAATATGAAATGTGATCTATACCTGGAGCTTTTCTCCCTGGGCCTCTGCTGAAAATGGGAACATACCCAGGCAGACCATCCCAGTAAACAAATGCCAAATAAATAAATAAATTGTAGCTTAGGGTATTTTAAAACAACCCATTGTTTTCATTATACAGATATTACTATTAATGTTATTATTTTCATGGCAGCGTACTGCTTTTTGTTTTTCACTTATGTCGAGTCCATCTTGGTCATTCAACTTCCCCTATCAGTGGCCATGCTGAAAACTTTCACAATCAGTTCATTTTGGCATCCCAAATGGGACTTGATCTCCTTCATGTCCACTTTAAGTTCACACAATTTGATCTAAACAGTTATGTAACTACCACTCTATTGATGATAAAATCACTTACCCAGAAAACTGTCCTGTCCCACAGTTTAAGTCAATCCTTAGGTTTCTTTTCTCTCTACAGTATGGTTCCAGTACTGTGTAGGTACCAGAAACCTGCTTGTATTTTTTAAAACTTTCATTTCCTTGCTTTGGAATCAAAGGAAGGGAAAGCCTACCTACTTTTTTTTTTAAAGTTTAACTTCTCACATACTTTGCAGAGGAATTTGTCTCCACCTGCATGATATACTATGGATACAGACCAATCAGTAGTTTTCCCTGTTAGGTACTGCTGTTAATCTTAGATGGGTAATTAATCCTGCTAATGTCATGAAAACAGTAGCTGCCATAAAAAAGACAGAAAGCTGTGGAACTGTTTTCCACTATTTTTATTGGAGCAGGGAGGAGAACGTAACACTCCCCTTCAGTAGTTTTCCCTGTTAGGTACTGCTGTTAATCTTAGATGGGTAATTAATCCTGCTAATGTCAGGAAAACAGTAGCTGCTATAAAAAAGACAGAAAGCTGTGGAACTGTTTTCCACTATTTTTATTGGTGCAGGGAGGAGAACTTAACACTCCCCTTCAGTAGTTTTCCCTGTTAGGTACTGCTGTTAATCTTAGATGGGTAATTAATCCTGCTAATGTCAGGAAAACAGTAGCTGCTATAAAAAAGACAGAAAGCTGTGGAACTGTTTTCCACTATTTTTATTGGAGCAGGGAGGAGAACTTAACACTCCCCTTCCATAGCAAAACAAAGCTATTAGATCAGTCAGGGATGTAAACACTTTGTCACCTCTTCTGATACATTTACATAAGCAGCAACACAGTACTGAAATGCTAAGCTTTAAATGTTAGTTAATTATAACAGTTTATATGTTAAGATATCTTAAATGTAGTATCAAAGATTTCTGTGACATTTAGAGAAAAGTCAGAAAATATTTTTTCTTGTAAATTATTAACACATTTACCATTTTCAAGACCCCCCCACATGGCAGAACTGCAAAAAGAGAGACAAGTGGCAACCTGTGGGTATACGAATCCATATCGGATCCAAGCCGGCAACTTTTTCCTAGCACCTGCTCCAAGCTCTGAGCTCCTCCCCTTACTCATAATGCCCTACCATCTCCTATCTTCCCTCAGATCGAGTTTGCTGCAACTAAAAACATAAGCAACTCAACCCAATAAACCAATCCTGAAAAGACAGGACAATGTCCGGGGGATGGAGGGAGGGAATGTTGCAGAAAAATGAAGTATAACTACTCAGATGGAACATTATGGTGAGTGCATAACTTCTTTATCTGAAGTAGTTAACTTCATTTTATCTGCAACCTGTGGGACAGAGTCCCCAGCTACTCCGGTCCTGGAAGGCACTTATGGAAGGATATTCCTGAGCACCGCAGAGCCAAAGGATGCTCTACCCCTTGAAATCAGATCTAATTTGTAATGGGAAATGAAGGTATGTGAATTGGCCCAGTCGCTGCTGCACAAATATCGTCCAAAGGCTCCCTAGACCAAAAGGCAGCAGAAGTCACCATGGACCTGGTAGAGTGAGCCTTAACAATACCAGGAGGAGATAAACCTTTTGCTTTGTAGGCATGTGAAAAACAAAGAGTGATCCATCTGGCCAAAGAAACTTTAGAAATAGCTTTTCCCATAAATGCTTTGGAAAAGGAAACAAACAATTGGTCAGTCTTGCAGAAAGACTTCATTCTATGAAGATAAAAATGAAGCTGTCTATGATCATCTAACAAATGGAGTTTGTATTCACCTTTATTTTGGAAGTTAGGAAAAAAATAGGCAGACTAATAGACTGGTTAATGTTTGCTTCAGATGCCACTTTAGGTAAGAAGTAAGGGTTAGTATGGAGGGAGACCCTATCCTTATAGAAGACCAAATACGGAGGCACGGCAGACAGAGCTTGAAGCTCAGAAACCCTCCTAGCAGATGTAATGGCGACTAGGAAAGCGGTCTTCCAGGACAAAAATTTCAAGTCCACCAAAGCTGCAGGTTAGAAAGGAGGAGCCACCAAAGCCTGTAAAACAAAAGTAAGGTCCCAAGGAGGCATTGAATCCTTGACAGGCGGCCGTAACAGAAAAGTACCTTTAAGAAAAGCCTTACACAGCCTAGAGGAGGCTAAGGCCATGTTGTCTTCACCAACATGAAAACTGGAAATGGCTGCCAATTGTACTTTCACTGTGGAGGAACTATCTCCTTCCTGAAAGATACCAGACAGGAAGTCCAACACCGCTGGAACAGGGGCAGTAAAGGGATCTATTTTTCTCTGTGAGGCCCAAATGGAAAAGCGCTTCCATTTACTGCAATAAAATTTCCTAGTGGAATCTTTAAGAGAAGCTACCAGAATGGATTTTACCTGGGATGAAAGACCGGGTGTCCTGGCAATTAATGGAACTGGAGCAACCAGGCTGTCAGCTTGAGGCTGCCAAGAACGGGTGGACGTGCCCCTGACAGATGGGAGATTAGATCTGGGCAGGGATCCAGAATCAATGGGGGAGCTAAGAGATGAGACCAAAGGAATGGGAACCAAACCTGACGAGGCCAAAATGGGACAATGAGGATCACTTTGCACCATAGCTGGCAAGCTTTCTGAAGAAACTTCGGAATGACTGGCAAAGGTGGATAAGCATACAGAAGCCCAGGGGGCCAAGCATAGACTAGAGCATCTCTGGGGACTTCCCTTTGTGAAGGAATCAGAGCGAAGAACTCACTGCACTTCACATTGGAAGGAGATATGAAGAGATCGCAGCAAGGCTGACCCCATGCAAGGAAGATCTCCTCTGCTACTGACTGTTTCAGAGATCACTCGTAAGGCATCAGAATGGCCCGACTCACTCTGTCCGCTAAAATGTTTGGAGCACCCCGGGATGTGTGTTGCTATCAGAAACCGACCAGTGGAAATTGCCCATTCCCACACTCTCATGGCCTTGCAACATAGGGGGTAGGATCTGGTTCCCCCCTGCTTGTTGATATACCAGACAACGGACATGTTGTCTGACTGACTTGCAATCAATCCAAGAGGGAGGACTATGTGAAAGACTTCCAACGCTAAAAGCACTGCCCTCATCTCTAGAACATTTATGTGCAACTTGGTCTCTGACTGGGACCATGTGCCTTGGACTGTCCTTCCCAAACAGTGCCCCCCCAACCGAGTTGGGAGGCGTCTGTGGTCACTGTGGCTTGGACTGGAGATGACATGAAGGGGCATCTTTTTGATATCCGGTGAACCTAACCACCAAAGAAGAGACGTCCTGCAGACGTGACTGATCTTGATTGGAAATTCCATGGGCAGGTCTAGTTAAGACCATTGAACAGCCAGAGTCCATTGAAGAACCCGCATGTGAAGGTGCGCACAAGGGAGAATCGATATGGTGGCAGCCATGGAGCCCACAGCCTGGAGAACCTTGCTCACCTTTGAAGACTTGGAGTTTGCTATCTGAGCTATGTGGCACCTGAGGTGTAGGATCCTGTCTGGAGTTAAGAATACCTTCATCTGCAAAGTGTCTAGCCGTGCCTCAATGAAGTCTAGAACTTGTACTGGTTGCAAATGGGATTTGTGAACATTGACTGTAATTCCCAGTAGATCTGCCAACCGAATAAAATAATCTCGGGCCAGACACAAGTGATGCTTGTTGGGTGCAGCGAAGAGTCAGTCATCCAGGTATGGAAACACCTGAATACCCAGAAGCCTCAGGTGAGCAGCTACAACTGCCATTGCCTTGGTGAACACCCTGGGGGCTGTGGTGAGACCAAAGGGTAGGGCTTGGAACTGAAAATGACTGGCTCCCAGCCGGAAGCGCAGAAACCTCCTGGAGCTTCTGTGTATTTTGATGTGGTAGTAAGCATCCTGGCGGTCTAACGAGCACATCCAGTCGCACTCTCAGAGATAAGGTAGAATGGACTGTAGGGTGACCATCCGGAATTTCTGTTTGGCTACCGACAGGTTTAATATTGACAGGTCTAGGATGGGCCTGAGGTCCCCCATCTTTTTTGGCACCAAAAAGAACCTTGAGTAGACGTCTAATCCAGACTCATCGGGGGGAACTGTTCGATGGCTCATTTGAGAAGCAGCTTTGAAACCTCTAGAGCTGCAGCCTCCATGTGAGCAGTTGGAACATCCGGGAGGTGTTTTGCAATATTTGGAGGGGCAACAAATGGGATAGAGTAACCTCTGGGTATTATCTGTAAAACTCAGTGATCTGTCATAATGGACTCCCATGCTGCTGGGTGTAAGGACGATCGTCACCTGACTGCCTCCAGAGTAGGACAGTCGGGCAACCCCTCAGGGCTGCTGACCAGGTCTATCAGAAAAGGGTTCCCTAGACCCGAAATTCCTGGGACCTCCTCTACCTCTGGGTCGGCGTCGATCCTGTCCCCCTCTGCCTCTGGGGGAATAGTTGTCCTGAGAATCCTGGGAAAACTGTGATTTTTGGAACCACATCTTCTTCTGCCCTCCTTGATTCCTAGAGAAGGACCACTGAGGGTCAGAGAAGCGGACTCCGACGGCAGACAAAGTCTTCCCATCCTTTTTGCTCTGGACAAGTGTGTCACGTGCTGTCTTCCCAAAAAGGGAAGAACCGTCGTAGGGAGCATTGATAAACAACTCCTTGAAAGGGTCCGCGAACTGACACAACTTGAGCCAGGCATGACGCCTCATGGCTATGCCTATCCCAGCCGCCCTAGCTGCTCCCTCCGTGGCATGGGAAAGGAGTCGCATTGATGTGTTTGAGACTGACTTCAGAGTAGACATTTTCACAGAGAACAACTGTCTGTCCTGCGGCGATAAAGACTCTGGGGCGACTCAGCAAATTCCGAAGCAAGGTCTCGCTGAAGCCGAATCACATGTGCCAAATAATTCAGCACACGGATAGAAAAGGTCGCTGAGGAGTAGACACGCTTCCCAAACCTATCCACTGACCTGGACTCCTTGTTTGGATGGTGGACTGAGGAACTCTCCAATGCTAGTTCCTTCTTTGTGGCCGCTGCAACCAACATAGCATTAACTGGGGCTCCTTTCGACCAAGGTTGTCTGTCGGAAGGGGGAGATAAAACCTTGTCAGGGCATTTGGGGATGGGATCTACGGTGTCAGGCTCCTTCCATGCCCTCATGGTGATGAGGTCCACCAAGGGGTCCGCTGGTGGGGATACCCAGGAAGTAGATGGGCCCATGCCAAAGGCCTCCAGGAACACTGACTCATCCCCAGAAGGTTTTGGGGCTGACCAACCTCCCCTCTGGCGGAGGATCTCCATAATTTTTCCGAAGGAGACGTCTTCAGGAGGTGACCTGGGGGAACCTTCTCCTTCATCTAAGTCAGTGTCCATAGTGAGGGACTTTCAGAAGGGGATCCGTGAGCCGCAGGGGTTTCCTCAGGGAAATTAACCTGGGGATCCTCTGGCATGGGCTGTCCCTGAGACAGGATGAAGGGAGTCATTGCCAAATCCATGGGGGTCTGGGTGGTATCCGAGGGGATGGGCTGGGGTTTCAATCCCTGGGAGAGAACCCTCTCCACCACTTCAAAGGCCGAGGGAGATGCCCGCCTCAGATCCGAAGCGGGGACCAGAGCCGAAGCCAGGGTAGCCTGAGGTCCAAGAGAACGGATCAGATCCGAAAAGGTTGGAGCCGAAAAATCCATTCCCCAGGGTCTGACTCCCTGTCCATGGCTCTGAGAGTCACTCGGATCCAAACAAGTCATATCCGAGGAACTCAAGGTAACAGCTGAAGTTGAGGTTGGAGGAACCGTCGGCGCCGAGCTACCAGCTCCGAAAAACCTTGGATCCAAGAGACCCAAAGCTGAGGTATGGATTGAGGAAGGAGAGATGGGGCAGAAAAGAGGCATGGAGGTCCCCCCTCCAGAGGGAGAGGGGCCTGGCAAGACTCCCATCTGAATTTGGGTCTGAATAAATCTCTGCATCATCCTGTCCATATCCATGTTCGAAAGGGTCCGAGTCGACCTCAAAGAGGCCACCGACTCTGATCTGGCTGGTCTGCGCAATGGGGAGGAAGGCCTCGGGTCCGAATATTCCAACGGCTCTGGTGAGAAACGAGGAGATCAGAGGCGTGGAGAAACAGGCCTCATGGTCTTAGATGGGGGACTGTGAAAGAGCTCCCTGTCTGGGGATCTCTTACGATGTCTGTCCTCCTTTTTCTCACTTTCCTCTCTGCGCCTTTCTTTATCTTTATCTTTCTCTTTTTCTTTGTAAGCCATGCTGACTAAAGATGTGTCCTTAGAAGACCCATCACCAGAAGAAAAGGGAGGTTGAGTCCGTGTCTGGGTGGGAGGTGGTACACTAGAGAACGAGGCCGAGGCAGATTCCAGCATGGCAGCAGGGAGAAGGCTTTTGGCAACTAGCTTGGCCTTCCGATCCCTAAGGGCCCTAGGGTTAAAACCAGAACAGATAGCACATTGAGTGGACAAATATGTCACTCCCAAGCAAATTACACACAGAGTGTGACCATCGACCAGGGAGAGCTTATGGCCACACTCTATACATTTTTTAAAGACAGGCTTCAGCTGATCAGCCACAGTCCTGCACTCAAAAGTACAAACACTACCTCTCCAAAAAAAAAAAACCACACACAGTTAGGGGAAGGGCAGGCCTAACTACTACTCTATACAAAAAAAAAAAAAAAGATACTACACAAGGGAAGGAAGGGAAAAAATTCACTCAAGCACACATGGATACCAGAAAAAAAAATACCACTTACTATCCCTGAGCTCAGAGCAAAGGAGACCACGATGCACACTACTGGCGTGGCAAACGAGATCTGAGGGAAGATAGGAGATGGTAGGGCATTACTGGTAAGGGGAGGAGCTCGGAGCTTGGAGCAGATGCTACAAAAAAGTTGCTGGCTCGGATCCAATACTGATCCATATACCCACAGGTTGCAGATAAAATGAAGTTAACTACTTCAGATTGTCATGTTTTTGTGATATAAAAAATGAGACCACAATAAATCATTTCAAACCTTTTCCCACCTTTAATGTGAACTATAACCTGTACAATTCAATTGAAAAACAAACAAATCTGTTAGGGGGAAAATATAAAAAATAAAAAACATACAATATGCTGGTTGCATAAGTGTGCACACCCTTAAACTAATACTTTGTTGTGTGTGCACACCCTTAAACTAATACTTTGTTGATGCACCTTTCGGTTTAATTGCAGCATTCAGTTTTCTTGGGTACACACCTGCCATCAATTAAAGAGACTCTGATTAACCCCAAATAAAGTTCAGCTGTCCTAGTAGGATTTTCCTGACATTTACTCAGTTCCCTGCTACAGCAAAAGCTATCGTTCACAGAGAGATTAGAAAGCATCAAAAGGATCTCACTGTTGAAAGGTATCAGTCAGGAGAAGGGTACAAAAATTTTCCACAGCATTGGATATACCATGGAACACAATGAAGACAGTCATCAAAAAGTGGAGAAAATATGGGACAACAGTGACACTGCAAAGAAATGGACGTCCCTCCAAAATTGATGAAAAGACAAGACGAAAACTGGTCAGGGAGGCTGCCAGGAGACCTACAGCAACACTGAAGAAACTGTAGGAATTTCTGGCAAGTACTGGTTGTGTACTATATGTGACATTAATCTCCCATATTCTCCATATGTCTGGACTATGGGGTACGGTTGCAAGACGGAAGCCTTTCTTACACAGAAAAACATCCAGGCCTGGCTAAAATTTGCAAAACAATACATCAAGTCTCCCAAAAGCATGTGGGAAAATGTGTTATGGTCTGATGAGACCCAAGGTTGAACTTTTTGGCCACAATTCCAAAAGGTACGTTTGGCGCAAAAACAACACTTTGCATCACCAAAAGAACATCATCCCCATGGTGAAGCATGGTGGTGGCAGTATCATGCTTTGGGGCTGCTTTTCTTCAGCGGAACTGGGGCTTTAATCAAGGTGGAGGGAATTATGAACAATTCCAAATACCAATCATTTTTGGCCCATAACCTTCAGATGTCTGCTAGAAAGCTGAAGATGAACAAGAATTCAGCGGTGGTGCAGAGGTTAGCGTTGTCGCCTCACAGCAAGAGGTTCTCCTGTTCGATTCTCGGCTGGAGCACCTTCTGTGTGGAGTCTGCATGCCCTCCTCGTGGTTGAGTGACATTAAAGACATGCAGGTAGGTGCATGCGTGAATGGGCATGCCTTCTTTGAAGGTTGGGGATCGGGTTGGCAACTCGGCACTGTAAAAATCCACTGCCAATCATTAGCGGATGGGGGTTCCACTGTGGCGACCCCTAGCCGAGAAAAGCCGAAAGACTTTAAAACCAGGAGATTGGCATAATGGTTAAGGTGTTCACCTTATAGGCACAGGGTGCAGGGTTTGATTCTCAAATGGGGTAATTGGCTGGGCTTAAAATGGTCCACAAGTGCAGTTAGCCTAGTACTAACCTAACCTATGAAAACGCTGGCCTATGAAATTTCACCTTTCAACACGACAATGACCACAAGCATACATCCAAATCAACAAAAGAATGGCTTCACCAGAAGAAAATGAAAGTTTTGGAATGGCCCAGCCAGAGCCCAGACCTAAATCCAATAGAAAATCTGTGGGACAACCTGAAGAGGGCTGTGCACAAGAGATGCCCTCGCAATCTGACAGATTTGGGGCACTTTTGCAAGGAAGAGTGGGCAAATATTGCCAAGTCAAGATGTGCCATACTGATAGACTCCTACCCAAAAAGACTGAACGCAGTAATTAAATCAAAAGGTGCTTCAACAAAGTATTAGTTTAAGGGTGTACACACACAACAAAGCATTAGTTTAAGAGTGTGCACACTTATGCAACCAGCATATTGTACATTTTTATTTTTTATATTTTTTCTCCTAACAGATTTGTTTTTCAATTGAATTGAAATATAGGTCACATTAAAGGTGGGAAAAGTTTTGAAATGATTTATTGTGGTCTCATTTTTGTATATCACAAAAACCTGGCATTTCTAACAGGGGTGTGTACACTTTTTACATCAACTGTATGTGTGTGTGTCTGTGTGTATATATATATATATATATATATATATATATATATATATATATATGTGTGTGTGTGTGTGTGTGTGTGCAATATGGGGGCATACGATTTGTTATTTTTAATAAGGTTAACATACTAGAGTTAAGCATTATTAATGTATACATTCTAGCAAATGTTGCTTAATGTTTTACTTATTCACTGTCACACATTGGCTATGTGTTGCACGAGCAATCTTTGTCAATGTCTTTATGTCAGTACTTATTTTTCTTTGTATTGCTAAGTGCGTTTATTACTTGTTATCTTTGTCAATGTAGCCAGAGCCATTGCTGAAAAGGGTCTTGGGACAAGTTCACTTTCCTGGTTACCAAAGTGTAAATATATATGAAATAGAAAAAAAGGGGGTAGGAGTGAACATGGGAGAAATAATTAAGGAACTAGTAAAGTACAATTTAATTCTACATCATTCATGAGACAGAAAAAAAACTCCCACTGAAGACATTAGGAAGTAGCAGACAGACTTAATGTTGAGTCCTCCTACTTTTCACCTGTACTTGATACAGCAAGGATTATTTACTGCAGTGAGAGTTTTCACACCTCAGCATGAGAGTGTGGGAGAAGGTCTGTCAATTATTTTAGAACTACAAAAGAATCACTTTACAAAAGCCTGCTATTTACCAACTTTCTTTTGATGGAAGTCACTAACAGCTGTTTACAGCATAGAATACGCTCTGACAGACACATACAAGAGGCTCAGTTAGGGAAACCTAGAAGTAGCTCTGTTACAGAAGGTATGTTAGATGACAGTGCTTCACAGTCCTCCCATTCTGTCTTAATGCCATGAGAAAACAATGCCACTTCCTTATATCTAGCATGACTTATGTAAAGAGGACTTGACATGTATTCTGGGAAGAAGGAAAGAAAACAGGATCACGTTACCAAGGCAGGCCTTATCAGCCTCCATTTTGTGGGAAAGACATTAAAATTGTAAAAGAAGCACTTGGAGTGATTCTGAGGCATTAAAACAGTCCAGAAAACAAAGATGCAATGAAAAACGTGTTTTTAAAGTTCTAAGGTAGAGTTTTCCTTTAAAAGGATGAAAGCTGACAAAGTTAAAATGTCAACTGTCAAGCTCTATTGTATATGGTCTATACTTTTGGCATGGGGACTGCTTTTAACAGTTATACCCTGCCTAACACATCCAGGATACTTACGAAGATATTTACTAGTCTGGTAGACTTTACTTGCCTTAAAAGGGGCACTACACTGTGATCTTGTCAGTACACTGGCATAACTCTTATACCCATTAATTGTGATGTTCACTAGGTCTTTGCTTCCTATCCTATTACATAAAGTTGTCCCATTCTTATCCTTAGTCTCTTGGGTTACCTCCATAAGTAGTGGCTACCATTTCAATGAATCAAGCTTTTACATCATCAGAACATTTTTTTAAGCATACCTTAAAATGTAAGAAATAAAACCTGGGAACAATAGTGGTGATGACTTACTAGATGTTACTACTCTCAGCCAAGGAAACCAAATCCTATTAGTTAGTAGCCTTTCACACATTGTGGAAGATTTTTTGAAGTTACCCTGGAGATAAATACAGCTGGATTTAATGACTTGAGTTGTTGCCTTTGTGTTTTCATTTCCTGACTCTGGCTACTGGTGGTGCCTGCAGCTGTAAATTTCTGGGCCAGGAACAACAACATGTCATTTAAACCTACTGTTTTATTTGTTTAGGATCCTGATTTTTATTGCAGGTTATCCTTAGAAGTCCTTGAAGCCATGCTTTAGACTTTGTGGGATTCTACAGTCCATTTACAAATTTTACATTTCGATAACTACATATTTTATTTATATGTTTAATTTTTTGGTGGTACAGAATTTTCTGAATTTAACATACAGATTATTCTGATCAGTGTACTCTGAGCATAAGATGTTACATAATATGTAACATTTAATTTTTCCTAATGTCTCTTCCCCTCACCCACATGTATTCTCCAGCTGTGCTCTGCAGTTTCCATCAATTCCCAACCCCAGATCCCCAGTGGCTCCTTAACAGGTGCCTCAGACAGCCCTCTGACTTCTTGGGAAGAGAACCTTAAGGCACACATCTTAGGTTCACAAGTATAGATAGTTACTAGGCATGTTGTTCAGGAGACCATTAAGGAGCTTAGTCCAAATTCCCAAGTGCCCTGTAGCACTGACTGGTTACATGACTTGCTCAAGTTCACACAAAAGGTAAATGATGACTGAAGGAACTAAACCTGTACCACAGGAAGTTCATTAAGAGCTTAGAGCTTTAGTTCTCTGTGTTAACTGCAAGCCCAATTTGCTCTGAAAAGCAAAGGATCTCATGAGATGTGTCTGTGGTGTTATAGGCCTGATATTTCTGGTGTTCAATACATCTATGGTCTCTTTTCAGTAACCAAAGTTCCGCTAGGTATAGCTTTTAAAATAGCAGGGGTCTGAATGGAGAAGAAGCAGCACATGTTAAAACCTCTGGTACTGTAGAGGGCAAAATACATTCCACATGACCACATGGAAAGAATGCCTGAGAACATCTCTGGATCACTTAGACCTCGGGTATCTGTCACTGCTTGACATCAGCTAACATGTTTTGTCACATGTCAGAGACCCCTTATGCTTTGTTCCCTTCTGTGTGGTGGTAGACAAGCAGGGGCTAAACTTTTGTGTGTGTTCTCTTGGCAAGAGAAAGGCAGACATCATCTGAGCTAATATCAGCAGCTTATTGGGTTTCAATGGAGGACCCTAAGGAGCCTGTCTCAAATTAAAATATCTTCATATTGAAAATCATATACTACTTTTTCAAGTAATAACTTCACAGTTTTCTCATTAAGGAAAAAAAAGATACTGCAGATAGCGTTCTTTAGGTGGAATGTATTTCCCTCAAGAACACTTACTCCTACTCATTTTCAGAATGCCATTACATAATGTGTCAGTCGCGGTTGTGCAGCAGTTAGCATTGCCTCACAGCAAGAGGTTCTCTGGTTTGATTCTTGGCTGGAGCACCTTCTGTGCAGAGTTTGCATGTCCTCCCTGTGGGCGAGTGAGTTTTAAAGACATGCAGAAGGTGTGTGTGTGCGTGTGTGTGTGTGTGTGTGTGTGTGTGTGTGTGTGTGTGTGTGTGTGCGTGTGCGTGTGCTTGTGCCTTCTGTGAAGGTTAGGCACTGGCAACTCGACACTGTAAAAACTCCACTGCCAATCAATCTGTAGACCGGTGGTCCACTGTGGTGACCCCTAACGGGGGAATCCAAAAGACATTGCATTACATATCAAAATGTAAAAAAAATATATCTCTATAAAAATGACACAGTTAAAACAGCTCTTGGCTTGATAAACAGGGAACAATTAGAAAGCACTTGTTCTTTCAGATCCACCAAGGAAATGACCAATGCACTGACACAATGACTGCATTTACTTCAAAACCAGAAGAGAACTGAAAATGGCATGCATTATACTCTCCTTAATAAAATGAATAACTGTTGATAGTCATGATGTCGTGCAGGTTGTTACTCATCTCCTAGGTTTGCCCATCTACTTTAAAGATCTGTCTGGAAGACTTATGCCAGCTTGTAGCTTTACTGTATAAATCTTAATGCATGTCCTGCAACAGTGGATGTTATGAACCTCATCTAATCCTAAGGGTCATAAAAATCATGCTAAATTAAGGAAAGTCTAAGCTATTTTAGCATGAATGTGAAAATGACTCACAGATTTTTATCCGATTATAAACTAGTCATAAAAGTATGGGAAGGCATATTCCTACACACACACACACCACTACCAATTCTAAGGACACAGACAATGAGAATGAAAGTTAAGTATCATTTTATTCACACAGTAAATATAAGAATATACATGTAGATATCCTGAATATCAAAATGTGCCATTCATTTGCATCTTAGACTGGATATTAAAAGCTGTAATCATAAATACATTTTTACAGAGATAGACTTATAAAGCTTTGAGGCCAAACATGGATTTCTAAGACCTGGCTGTTTTTTCTTCCCAAGGCTCAGAATCATCTGCAATTAACCCAGTTTTCTTCTGCAAAACAAGAATAGTCTCTTATTTGGATTGGAAGTGCAATGCTCATTTTCTACATCAACAGAAAAAATATCTTTAGAAATAATGGTCAGAATGGTTAGGGAGGAATCCCATGTTGCTGTAGAATTTTCCTTTTTTGACTCTATATGATTGAGATTTTTCAGACTCAAGTTATATCATCTATTGTAGATTTAGACAAAGTTTTGATTCATTGCCAAGGCTCCAAAAGTACCTCCTTGTGATGCTTGGACACTGTGCTTGTCTAAGGAATACTCTTGCTTTAAGAAGTCTCTGAAATGCCACAAAAACGTCAAAAGCATTGTTGACACAACTTGGGCAAACATTTAACTCAGCTTGTGAATGTAAACAAAACATAGATTAAAAATAAAATTATTCCATCTCACAAACAGACATCTTTCTGGCACCTTGACAATGTGGTCTTTATGGAGGTGGATAGAAAAGTACAATTAACATTTTAAGTACTCATCCCATCAATGTTACCCAAATGTCTACTGTAAATATTTTAAGTCAGACAAGATACCAAGAGACATAAAACATTTTCACAAACAATTAAGATAATCAGTCTAAAAGTGCAACAGTAAATCACAAAATAATAAACATATTAAGTGCAAAACACAACAAAATAAGCTAACACTACATTGTCTAATACAAGATTTGCCACACAATGTTGTTGCTTTTTTGTCAAAAGTGTGTTGTTATGAGTTGATCTTTCTGCCTTCTTTCAGATCCACATTTAGAGCTTTTATCTCATGGCCCTTCATCTCACAGAAGTTTTCAGAAGAAAGAAGAAAGCATTCAGAACTCTCTGCTAAATCACAGATGGGAATCCAATCACCTAGATCTAAAGCCAAAGAATTATGACACAAGCTAAGACTATTAACATTCAACTTTGCTACATGCATAATACAACAGAACTTACAACATTTTATATGTATTTTTTTCACAGATCTTCAGTCTGACTTTTGGCCAACCTCCAAGTCAATTTTGAATATGTACCACATTTCTAAAGCTACGATGCCACTCATGTAGATGAATATAACTTGTGTACTTAGAATCATTGTAGTCAAAGACCAGCATTCTAATAAATAAGATGGCTTCATTTTCATGTAGTAGATAGGAAGCATGCTGCAGGGACAAATCAATGTCGCCTTTTCTACTTAGAAGGCAGCCTTTGACAAAGCACTCTGAACATCAGAAATAGAAAAACAGCCATAAATGAAGTTGGTTGTGAAAGTTCTCAAAATGAACAAGCATTCCCCAAGTTATTGTTTTCTAAGGAATTGACATCAGAATCATCTGCCACCAGACATAATATTTGATCATCAGAAAACACTTGGAATTAACACGCCTGAATCACTGGAATACAGGAAAGATTTGCTTAATTCATTGGAGATGGTCTCCACTATTTCCCTTTTCTAAAAGGTAATCTATGTTATATACCAGGACATTCTGACTGAATTTACACTATAGAGTAGCTGGAGTACACTAATAGCAAATTATTATTATTATTATTATTATTATTATTATTATTATTAATAATAATAAAATGAATACATGCAAACTTCAGGTCTGCTACCAGTGGTATCATGTCAATAAAACTGTGATGTTAAGGTGCAATACTGATTCTTCAGTAACTACAAGGGCACCTTGGTAAGGTGACTGCATACTGATGGTATTTATTTCATTCTCATTTTTAAATTAGGTAAACCATCTAGGCACAACTGCCTATCTTTAGAGGTAACCCAAAAGCACTGCCTGATAAATGACGGGTTTAGAGGCACCAACTTTATAAGCAGAGAATGGCAGAATCAAACCTACAACTATAGGATGAAGCTCTTCAAGGGCTCATAGCCTTTACACTCTCTGTAAACTATCAGATTTACAGCTGATGATGAAAGAGTCAATATTATCAATGTTGCTTGGATTTAACTGTTGAAGCCGCAATATTTATTCAAAGTTATATGCAAATATAAAAACTTTTCATGAAACAAGGGTATTTAAAAATAAACATCAAACATAGCAAAAGTAAATACTTTACCAAGTAAGACTGCTGAAGAGCAGAACATTGGTAAATCTTTATATTTTACTGACAATAATACAATGACAGCTGACTGTTATACAAAACACTCATGCTGCAAAGACTTAAAAAAAAAACATCATTAGAATTTGGTTTTCTTGTCCAACTTGCGGACCTTTATCCAAGTATCACAAATACTAGTGCTGCATTCCCCGATAAAGGAAAAAAACACCTTTATCTAAAACTTCCGTATGTGGAACACATGCAACAGAACACACTACCAATATTAAAATGACACCTACTTACCAGCCAGAATAGGTACTCCTCCTAATGGGACAAGCTCTGATAACACTTACACAGTGATAACAATGTATGTAAGCCAACAAAGTAGGAGAGTATTCCCGCAAAGTGTAATCCTCTTTTTCCTCACTGCATGTTAAGCTGTTACATTAGTGACACCTGTTAATTATAATTTCAATGTCTAATCCTAAACCTGGTGTAGTGCTGACACTGTTTTTTAGAGACACTGATTCTGAGACAGATCAGGCCGAGTCTGCCTACACCAGCATCAGTAGAAATTTAGCCTGGTTCCCACTGTTCTTAACATGGCACTTACCAAGCAAATGGTGCATATTTATATAATGGGACATGGAGCTTTACAAATGACATCAAGTTCAAAAGGACCTTTCAGATGGAAGAAACTGATGAGGATTATTTTATTTTCATTTTTCCTTTAACTTACCTCATTTTTGTATTCCTTGTTTTCCTCTTAATGTGCATTGGTTTCACCTTCTCTGGCTTCTGGCTAGCTCCATCTCTACAAATCTACTTTTTCAGATCTCTTTGATACACACCCAGTGTTGCTTATTATAAGTTCTTTAACATTAGTTAATATCAAATTACTTAAAAATCCTCTTTAAGGATGTAGATCTGGGCTACATTCACTGAGGTACACCAAGTTAATCACAATTCAACCAGAAAAAAAACACAAAAAAACAAACAAAAAAAAACAGTCTAACTCAATTAACTGAAACAGGAACCACTGCAGATTCTTCAGTGAACGTAGACTACTGACAAAATTTGAAAGGCATATTGTGTTCTGTAACAGGTGTATCAGCCACATGAACATGCACAACATACAATTAGATATATACAAAAAAGTTCTTGTCATTACTATAGTGTATGTTTCTTTATAAATATCCTAATGGCGCAGTGGATTGTGTTGTTGCCGCAAAGCAAGCGGTTCCCTGGTTCAATTCTCTGCTGAGGTACCTTCTGTGTGAAGTCTGCATGTCCTCCCTGTGTAAATGTAGGTTTCCTCCGGGTGCTCCTCTTTCCTACCACATCCCAAAGAGATGCAATAGGTGGATTGGATACTCTAAATTGGCCAAAGGTGTGAGTGTGCATGTGAATATGTGCTGTGGAAGAACAACCATGGCAGGGTTAGCCACTAGATGCTGTAAATTAAACCTTGGCTCTAGATGACTCTCACTGTGAAGGGACACCATGTGCAAAAATGGGAAAAAGAGGTTGTGGATGGATAGTTTCTAATAAACTTCTGTATAAACAAGTCTAAACATATTAGCAAAATGTTAACTTTATTAGATCTCATTCATTAAATGTTTTAAGACCGTAACAAAACATTTACACACACAAAACAGATGTGTGCATACTTACCAAGAAAGAATGTTCAGCAAGAAAAAAAAACTGCTAATGCATTTCAGAAAACATATACTTTATTAAATAAATACTAAGGTATGTCTTTTTAACTTTACATGTATTTAAATAATTCCATATTGTAGTGGACATCATTAATGTGTTTTGACTGAAACACAAACATCTAGTAAAAACAATTTCTTACTGAACTATAACTTTCCTCATTACAGACATGTAGGAAACCATCATGTTTATAATATATATATATGTAAAACTAGAAGAAACAGGTAAGCAACTGACTTTTATGCTCACTGAGCATATCTGTCTAAGAAATATCTAGGGGCATTAAGCGGGGACTTTTCAAACAGAACTTTCTATCAAAAATAAAATAAAACTTTTTGCTGCTGATATTACAAGGCACAGTTTGTTTCTTAGTGGAAAAACATATAAAATAAGAATCTGGTATCAGCTTGGAAAAACTGCAAGTTCAGCCTTGCAGCTGACTTGGTTAGCATACGAGTCAGCTGTATAAAAGTAGATAGGCTGAGGCTGAGTTAAAACCACTGTAGACACAGTCATTTAAGAAGGTCTGAAATTTAAGTACAGGATCTACAGCTGAAAAAACATGCATGTTGCAGGCTGGGTTCAAAGAACTATAAATCAAATTTCTTTCTCAGGACAAAAATAAAAAACAAATATTCAAAATGGTAAAGTATGAAAAAGTTAAGCAGCAGCAGCCATACACTGTACAAAATGTCGTGTACACTATAACAACCAGTTATAAAGAGCATTTCATTTTAAAATACAGCTGTGCACATCTTAGAAAAATACAACAGTATCTGACTTGAGCTTTTTAAAAAAAGCTTAGAAATTGTACATATTTATAAATTAACTTGACATGCGTACATTGTATAAAGATTTCTTTTAATTTCTTAACCATTTACACTCACAATCTTAGGCTGGTTGAGAACAAGTTAAACACATTTCAAAATTTTGTCAGGCAAGGATCAAGTGTTACATTCATGATTGACCCTCAAGAATTACACACATCTTTTAGTGTTAGAATTCCAAATGTAATTCATTTTCAAATATATATATATTTATATAAAAGTGTGGTTCACTTCCATATGTTGCCTTTCTGTTCTCTTCGTTACTCCACACTGGTCACACACACAGGATTTTCACCATACTTCTGCAAAAAACACCACTTTTTGTTACTGTACTGAAATCAGATTATTTTGAAAGAGAAGTCTCATCCCACACAGATCATACCCCTCTTTTTTTGCATCACTACACTATTAATACTTTCTTGTCATTTTAAGTTAACCCATGCAACTTACCAACTCACAAGTAGTCCAAAATTTCAAAAACAAAATGAAAAACAACTTTCAAACAAATAAATTAAAAAAAAACAACAATCACAAGCCCTTTAATTTTAAATATATGCTCAAAACTACATAATCTAGTTTAACCTTCAAGTGAGTCATACCACATACAGAACCCATTGGCAATTAAATTAAAATTCAACATGCTTAATACCTCAGGGTAAGTAAAATACAGCACAATGACCAGTCCTTGGTTAGAAACATTTAACTAATTAAGACAAAACAGTCTAAAAGAAAAAAGTGAGGTTTTTATGCCGAGGTAAACTTTGCTGAACATTAAGAACATAAAGGTGTCAGGTCTATTAACATTTTAAAAGTACCCCAAATGCTCCACCTGAATGTGTTCAACACAAAAATTATAATTTACTTCCTACACCTCATTGCAACCGTGCCCATGCAGACAAGTCTGCCCCCAGACCAGCTGATGTCTTGGAGCTACATATATTTTATACAGCAGAGTTCAAAATCCACCAGCTACTAACTTCAGGCATCTAAACAGCAGCAGATGCAAATATGCAGGTAAACCTCGGATATGCATTTTTTTTAACTGTTGCCATGAAGCAGTTAAATAAAAATGGCAATAAAAATAAACACTCAGTGAGCAATTTTTATATATACCTATAAAATATGAAATACCTTGGCTCAGCTGTATTAATAACTGTGCCTAACTTGTATTTTTGTAAGTGCTATAAGATATGAAAGTAATGATGTAAAAACATTTTGTGAATTGTGCATTCCATAAAATAATGTGTGTCTTATGGACTGCCAAGTATCTGGAGAGCGTTCCTTCCATAACTGCACAATTAGACACAAGAGCTACTTCTTGTTCTTATGGTGTCTAACAAAAGAAATATGAACCAGACATAGTTACAGAATCTGATTATATAAAAGGTAGAAATTAAAATTAACACTAAAATGAACAAAATCATGCACATGGGGGCTGAAATTCAATCTCCCAGAACAGCGCAGGAGATGGCGGTGGTGGCAGGTAAAAGAATAAGACTGAAGAGTGATGATGCCAATGTATTTCCTCTAAACAGAAGGACGTGAACACTGAAAATTCGATCCACTGCAACAGAATCCATGACCACATTCCTCTGTCAGTCATTTTTTTTTCCCATCTCTAAGCTACAAACATCAGATGTTAACATTATAAGACAGCTGTTAATGTCCATCTACAAAAGTGCAACTCCACACATTTCCACTTTAGTCACATTGTGTAAGATCAGACGTGCTAGCCATGTACATCACTACTAACGCTGATTCAGCAGGTTTTTAATTGCTTTCCCACATGGCTGATCACAGAGAACACCAGAGCTACAAATCATCATAAGTGAACTGATCAGCCCACTGACTGAATGTTCCAGCGCTCATCTCTCTTGTGTCCCACTTTAAATTCAAGCTTCCTTTTCCTTTGAGAATGACGGGTGCCATTAAACCAGCCGATGACAACTGCAGAGAATTGTGGGCTAATACCACTAGTTGTCAAGACTTCACTGAAGGGTCAAAACAGTTAGATCATTAAGTAATTATGTTGAATCACATTCAGGCATAGCTAAAATTAAAGCAGGGAGCATTAACAGTTTGCAAAATTATATTTATGCTTTGAAGACAGAATTAAATTTCAACAAAGAAAAAAAACGTTCTTACCTTTTACATTTCTGATCAAGTCAGAAAATGAACAAACAGAATGGCTAAACCAATATTCAGCAGCATAACCATGCCAATGAAAATAGAATTGGGACCCTGACAACAGAAAAATGACAGCACTATGTTAGAATATGAGCTTTAGTATGATGCAGAAAATATACAGAAAACTCATACAAACAAACACAACCAGTACAAAACAACAATTTTAAGTATGGCTACCAGATGGTCTCGAATCATTGTTATATGGACAACAATTATGTTTAAAAAAATGGTGCAGATAAGTAAAGGGGCTTATGTGTTTTTTAAAATAAACGTCATGACAGCATTATTTAATAATGTCTCAACTCATGGCGGGCATATGACTGATATGACCATTTGGCACTAGGAAACAACTGCCTAGGATAATGACACAAAAAAAATGGAAGACAGGGTCTTATCGTTGTTTTCCTGTTTTCCTTTCTTTATTTTTCTCTTTCTTTCTTCCAATAGTAATACATAGCCTAGAAGTAAAGTTGTTTCAGGATTTCTGTTATCTGCTTATAATAAAAATAAATGCTGATGACATTCAGAGACAAGAATATAGCAATGTGTGTGTAAGTGATTGTGAGAAAAAATATGTAAATTTTATCCTACAGTGAACTCTGACAAAGGGCTGTGATAATGTATACCAGAGCTGAAGTGTAGGTACCCATGTCATGAAGTATTTATCATATATACCTGCATCACTGTAACTCCACTTCATTGAAACTAAACATGAAACAGATGAAGGTTCACATGATGTGAAAACACAGCCACTCCGCAAAAAATAACAGTGCCTACCTAAAACAAATCCATCCATTTTCTAAACTGCTTGTCTCAAACTGTTTCTTGCTCATCAAAGGTGACCCAAGGCAGTCTCAGGTTGCTTAAGAGATACATTCAGCAAATCCTGAGTCTGCCCTAGGGCTCCTACTGGACTCTGCTTGGTACCAGGAGGCAACCCAGTGGGCATCCTCTCTAGGTGTCCAAACTACCTCAATTGGCTCCTCCTGATGAGAGAAGCAACAGCTCTACTCTGTGATCCTCCTGGATTGTAGAGCTCTTCACTTTGTCATGAACAGTTAAATTAACAAACTTGCAAAGTAATTGTATTTCTCCACTTGTACCTGTCATCTCACACTTTTAGTTTCTGATAAGAGTTTATGGCCATAACTGAGGCTAGGGACACAGATAACCTGTAGACTGAGATCTTCATGCTAGGCCTAAACTCTTGCGTTGCTAGCACTGTCTAATGCAATGATTGTAGTATTACTATCAGTGATGGTCCTTCTCCAATCCTCTCTAACTTCACTCATGAGCAAGATACCAGGGTAAATGATCACACCCACTTAAGATAAGTGCTCCACCTTTAGCTGTTTACAATCATCCCCTCTTTTCCTCAGAAAAAACCCTGACCTCTTATTTTGGGGAACTAATTATCATCTCAGCAGTGTACGCTGGGGAACACAGTTATTTGAGACCAAGAGGACAACATTATCTGCTAATGATGGAGATGCTATGTTCAGTCCTGAAACTGTATGTGCTCTAAACATGGCTGCTCCTTGATATCCTATCCAAGAAAAAAAAAACAGAAGGACAGAGTAGGAAAATCCTTGGTGAAGACCTTTGTCCACCTTGAATATATGCAATGCAATGCTAAGAATGTGAAAATATCTCTTACTTCCCAAACACAGGAGCTGAACGGCATGCTGCCGTAGCCCCAATACCACATATCATTGACAAACCTCCCACAAGACATTCCAGGGCATACAATCACATGCCTTCTCCAAGTTTACAAAATGCATTTAGTCAGGGCTGTCTAACTCTTATGATCCTTCCAATATGATTGCAGGATCAAAGAGATAATTCACTTTTTCACTGAAAGGATGGAATTCTCACTGCTTCTTTTGAATAAGAGGTTTGAATAACTGTAACAATCCCTCATATCTCCTTTTTCAAAAATAGGGATCATCATTCCAGTTTGCCAGTCTGCAAGAACTGTTCCTGCTTTTCATGCAACACTGAAAATACATGTTATCTATGGCATCCTGACAATATCCAGTGCCTTCAGAAATTCCACCTGGATCTCATCCACTTCCACAGTCTCACCACCACACAGATGTCTGAACACTGCACTAAAGTTATCTACACAAATGCATCACATTTCATCAGTTGCTTCTCCAAAGCCTCCCCAGAAGACGGCATGTCAACAGAGTTTGTAAGCTCCTCAAAGTGCCCCTCCCAATGATGATGTCAGTCAATGCCAGCATTCCTCCATCTCTGCTGAGAACAGCATGGGCAATGACCTGCCCATGCTTTCTAAGTCACCAGATAGGACAATGAAACTATGAGACACATAAAGGATAATGATTGTTGTTTGCACATATACAGTCAGTCAGAGCATTTGACTTTTTTGGAGGCTGTGGTTGTGGTGCTCTGTATGGTCTCACCTACTGACTCTTGTTGTTTCAGAGACATTAATGTTCACGTGTAGAATGGCAGAGATACTTGGAGGTGGCGTGCTTGGCATTGGTTTGCCTAAATTAAACCCAACTGGGGAACAGTTATTAGACTTGTATATCATGATTACCAATAATCACCACGTTCTGTTCATTGTGTCCCTGGTACCAGAGTCAAAATGTACAGCATCAGCATTACATTTGTGCCAACAAACATGAAGACATATGATCTGGGCATTGAGGTGAGGAGACGTGCTATGCTGTGAAATAACCACCACCTGTACTGAGTTAGATCAGATGACCAAGGCAGTGACTGGAAGACAAGAAAACCTAAACACATAGGAATGGTATCTTGAGTATGCACAGCAGACACTTGTGTGGGAAGAATTCAATTCACACCTCTATAAGAGCTTCTCCCTTATTCAAAAGGAAGTCTGTGACATAAAATCTGAATGGACATTTTAGATGAGTTCAGCAGTTAAAGAGGTGGCAATGAGCTGTGGCTGACAGGTGATGAGTGATTGACACGACAGTAACCCTAGACCTTGTTTTAGAACAGCTTGGATTTCAAAAGATGAAGTAACTTCGAATAAGCGGAGTAAACTCCTCACCTTATAAAGTAATGTAGTCTGCAGTAAAGGAGAGATCATTTATGAAGCTTATAAATGTAAAGCTAAAACAGAACTGCCATGATCTCTGAACCCTGTAAAACAAAAGATGGGATAGTAATTAAGAAGTCTAACAGTGAAAGCTATGTCTGGGAGGTAACGTATAGTAGCTACAGTCAGTGTCGTCAAAAGGGATTTTTAGGTCCAAGAAAAGATTGCATGTAAGTATTCCAAAGTATTTATGCACATGCCCTCAGTAAAAATAAACAAAAGGCTACATCTGGTTATAAACTCTAGAACTTTTGGTACAATCTTCTACAGAATGTTTGTTCAGAACCAGAGGGTACAAACTGAACAGTAATTTTCAAGACAGGAAAGTCTCTGATTTTTAAGTATGGTATAACCATGTTTCCAAAAGTATGCTGAGATGTCCTGGAACAGGAAAAGGGAGAGGTTAATTATGTAATCTATAGCTATAAGCTCAGTAATGATGTCTGGTCCCTCTCTGGCACAGCTGGGGTGCACTTCACTGTGTGAGGTGTTCTTATCCTGAGAGTAGAGCCAACATTTTTGGCACTGCATTTGGAGATCTTGCAATTCCTAACACTTTGAAAAGTAAACTGTAATCAGGGAATTCTAAAAATATGTGATTCCTTATAGCAGTTTTAACTGGGGCAGTGGCTTTACTCCCCTACACCCTCTTAATAAGTACCCCATTATACCCCTGCTGCACATACATACGAACTTTGACATAACTGCATTTTTGTACTTTCATTTGTTAATCAGGTAAGTGGACTGGCTGCAAGACAATTTCTACCTACACCCTAGACCACATGACAAAAGGGTAACAAAAAGATCCGCCAACAAAACAAGCCATATTACAACACTCAGTTCAGTGTTTACTGAACATGTTCAATAATGGGTTACAACAGTTACAGAGTAACATAGACAAAGTATTCAGAATACACACATTAAGCAGAGTTGTTGGTAGCATAACGTGTCCTTAAACAATTATACAAACAATGAAAGAAATTGGGTTACTTCTGCCCTTAATGAAAGTGAATAGAGATTCATACCTAAATATGTAGAGAGGACTCGCATGTACTTGAAGAATGCTTGTTGTTTGAAAATAAATGCCACATTGGCCAATAATTCTCATGCAGTCACACTTGTATTTTTTGAGGACAGCAAGTATTTTTTTTTTGTGCGCGCAAAAGGGGCAGCCTATTTACATTTGTTACCTCACACGGTATCATACCTCTCAACACCTTACCTCCAGAATCAGGAACAAATCCAGAAATAATCAGGGATAATCATGGACACTTTTCAAACTAGTACTATTAACTTTAAAAGCTGACAGAATAACAAAATGTGAATTAACATACATTTTTAAGTAAAACAAGTCTATAACTCTTATCATTCTGCTTATTTATTAAGTATAACCAACCACCTTCAATCATCACGTCTTCAAGAAGAAATGTGACATAACTAAGGGACATGACCAGGTACAATATGACTAGCAAAGCACTAACCATCCCTAGAAGCCAGAGACAATTACTACCAATTTGTAAAACAATGGCTATTTCAATGAGGACGTGAGCCCATTCCACAAGCATGAAATCATGAATCTTAATACAATAGTTTGTTAGGCAAAGTGATGAATGATTACCAAAGCATCACATCTTCTAATAATGGTGATTCAATTTCTGGTTACTTTCCCATTCACTCTGCTCTTTTTTGATCTCTCTTTCTGCCGCATAACTTCCTGAATCCTTCTTATGTTATAGGTATTTCTCCAAATCTTAGAGATGGAGTAAGTTTAGGGATAAGGATTAAGTATGTGATCTTTGACATTGACTATCCCCTTCTTGGACACCTCTGATGCCTTTGAAATGGATAAGTCCACTGCAAGTATTGGAATATCTCCTCTCCCAGGTATATGCCCCATAGGACACACACTGCCATTGTACTGTGCCCCCTATTGTGCCCACTATAACTCCCAAAGGCAGTATGTCATTATACAGAGATGCTTTTGTGTTTCAGAATTAGATCTCAGACTGAGCTGCAGCTTACTGCACAGTATGGAGAAGTGAGCATCAACAAACATGCAACAATTTGCTAGCACTGTGGGTGAGATGCTGTCCATACAAGGCCTGGTACACAGTATACAAAGCACACCTAGTGGATATCACCAAGCTCTTGCATACGACAGACTAGGTAGTCGACTACACAGCAGGGCTGTCAAGGATCATACATGTAGTGTGAAATGGATGTAAAGAGATAAAGCAAAACCTGCACGAGCAGATGATGACTTTTGTTTTTTCATCTGCAATCCTTTCCAGAATTAAGCACATTGAGTATGGAGAGCACTCTGCTTACTTTATTGGACAGATACTTTTGGCCTCTTTCTGGTATGCATACAGGATTCACTGTTTCATTTCATCTTATGCTTTTCATTCCAGCTAAGCTGAAAATGTCCTGATATGAAAGAGATAAGGACCAGTTATAGTACAAGCACAACATTCAGTGTAATACATCTTTCCAGGCTCTAGACAGATATGTCACTGTTGTTCCATGAGAGATAACCTCATTTTTAAGAAAGAACTTGTGTCACTTATATGATACCATAGTAAATGAATGCTCTGCCTTAGGAAAAGTTACCAGTAAAATATATGGTATTCCTTGGCTGGCATCATAATAATTATCATTATGAAGCTGGTAGAAGATTTTAAAGTCTACATCATGCATTTCTGAAAATGGGGATAATCGAGGAGAAAATATACTTAAAACACCAAATAATGGATTGACTGTGACACCTAGAGGCAGAGTTGTTGATCTAATTGTGATGCTAAGGAAGCAAGATGTGGGTCCTTGTCCCAAGCGGAGAACTGTAACTTTGAGTGCAAGAATTACAGCTGCCTTAAGTTGTGAAAAAACAGGCCCAAAATATCCAAAAAGTAAATACCTACACTCCTACACTTACGTAAAATACTTTAGACATTGATACAGTTTAACCTCCTGTAAATATATTCCATAAAAGCTACTGTGTGGAGTTTGTTTTACAGTTAGCATAAAAAGATGAAATTAGCACAGGCAGAGCCGCAGTGGTACAGCAGTAGCGTTACTACCTCACAGCAAGAGGTTCTCCTGTTTGATTCTTGGCTGGAGTGCCTTCTGTGTGAAGTCTGCATGTCCTCCCTGTGGTCGAGTGGCCTCTGAAAGACATGGATGAATGGGCATGCCTTTGCTGAAAGTTGGGTGTCAGGCTGGAAACGCGGCACCATAAAAATCTACTGCGAACCAGAGTTCCACTATGATGACCCCTAACCAGGAAAAGCCGAAAGACCAACAGCATAATTTAACCAAGAAGGCACAGCAGACCAAATCATCACACCAGAATGCCTTTATTATATTTACATGTTATACTAAAAACTCTGACCTATGGCACTTGACACTGTACTAGTCTTGGGAAAGACTGAAACCTCTTGCCAATAATAGAGAAGTTTTACTTCTATATATCATGATTTCCATCTGTAAAAGACTGAATCTAAGGTATGCCAGCTGGGTTGTACTGCTTTCTAAAATGCTGTCATCTTTAATAAGCCTATGCACCACAGATAGCTATGCATAGTGTATGAACAGCAGAACAAAAAAGATATTCTATTGTCATAATAGCATTCAGAAGACTGTATTTATAATTACAGAAATCATTACTGCATACAAAACTGCCAATGTGAAACATATTTCCAACAAGCTCCTGTAATAATAAAGAATCTGATGGACACTCAAGGTAAAATATATCTATGCAGCTGCAGTGTTTATTTATGAGATGCTCTTCATTCCCAGAAAGTCATGTTTCAGCCGTTGTCACCTGGTATTAGGACTGCATGGGAATATTTACTAACCAAAGCATTCAGTATCAAGATCATGCATGCTAAAGCAGGCTTATCTGATTCTTCTCAGTTTCCTGCTGGCTCAAAATGACTTTTAGACAGGCTTTCCTTCTGAAGAATGACAAAGCCAGAAAAAAGCTTAGTGATATGAAATAAATGAAGAGACAAAATGGCACTGTAGGCATCTTACATCATTTTAGGGGTAACTGACAAGCCTCATCGCTAAGCCAAGAAAATTACAGAGTCTATGTTGTCTTTTCTGCAACTTAACCCTGTCAAATGGAAACATTTGTAATCTCTGGTACATCCCTATATAACAGTCTGAAAAGGATCCACAGTAACTAGTTCCCTTAACTGGCTTGCAAGTTGATAAATTAAATTTAAATTAAATGGGTCTAATTTAAAACATCACCCTTAAAGCAAGCCCAAGCAGCACTAGAGGACATGGTGAAGGCAAGTGAAGACAATGGACTGGATTCCAGCCGATGGCCTTGAGGGGCACTGCAGAGAAAATTATCCTGTCTGTCAAAGGACAACTATCTCAGCTATATTACCTGATTAGAGAAATGACATGACTGCAACAGGTTATGACATAAATATTAGCAAAAGAAAGGGCCATATACCCTGAGGAGAGAAAAAGGACCAGAGTAATTCCTCACCTCAGTCATGTGACAAAATTCAATGCAATCTGTGTGCATTGTTTTAGGCTCATTTTAAAATCATTTGAGAGCCCTAATACATTTTTTTAACAAAATAGAATTCTGTAGTCTTTGATGTGAGTAATATGATGTCTTAATTAAATAAATCTTAAAATACACAGTAAGCATAACCCTGACTGACATTCTCTGAATAATGAAATGGCAGGTGGGTGGATTGATTTAAATTTAAGACAGACATTAAATTTGGTAGGAACACTAAATTTGTATGCAAGGAAATTATCTTTACAAAAGACCAAATAAGGAAATTCAGGCATCAGAACCAGTAATAAGGAAAATTCTCTGAAAGCAAATAATAGCAACCAAAGGATGCTTTCCATGAAATAAACTGCTAATCAAAAGCTCTTGCAGACTGGAAAGGAAGTAATACAAGGTTATATGAAAGTCAGTTCACGTCCCAAGAAAAGATTTTAGTTAAGACAGCGCATTAAATGCAGAATATGTTCAAAAGATGTATTCAGAACTTCAAGTTTGCTGGCCATAAAATCATCAGTGGTATACTGAAATTTGGCAAAATTGCTAACCAAAGACAAATATTAAGCACCTCAGCTGAAAGTGTATCATCACACTTGGTGACTTAACATTTAGTACCACCATATGTGCCACATAAACTGCCGATTAGCATTTTCACCCAAAGGGTAAATGTTTTTCCTCTGCCATTCACTGAAGTACTCATTAAATTTGCTTTCCCTCTGCTGATGCCACTGAATTCACTGAAGTACTCATTAAATTTGCTTTCCCTCTGCTGATGCCACTGAAAGTTGAATATGCTCTTTAACCTCAGTGACATCAGCTCAGGAAAGTGCACAGAAATGCTCCGTATAACACCATAGAAGCTCCTAAGGTGATGTCACAAAGGAAACACTACATTTATTTGGGCCTTGGTTTTAATAGAAATTTATTAAAAACACGGCTCACGTGCAGCGTGGTAGCTAACTCATTGTGGGTCATGATGCACAAAAATCTTTAAGAACTGTAATAAGCAGTCTGTGAAATCTATGATGTGGAGGATGTTTTAAGAGCCCCAAAATACATTAAAAATGTTTTTATTTAGTATGTGTAAATAGTGGGTAAAACAGCTTTTATTATGTCATAACCTTTTTGACTGTTCTAGATAAGCATAAAAGTCTGGCAGGTAGCAGACAGGATTAAGGCTCTGATCTGATAATGAGCTGTTTCCTTTAGTCAATGGTACAGGGTTTGATTCCCTATACCGCCATTTCTCTACTGTCTGACTCTAAGCCACTTGACGAGATGCTGTTCTCAGATCTGCCCTTTAAAGGGACACTTTTGTCTAGTGGGTTTATGTAGTTAACAAATTCATAAATAAATAAAAGTGTTCCATGGTTCAGTGTTCCAGAGCCTGGCAACCACAAATGTATGCAGAGACCTTTTTAGGACACAAGAATGTTTTTTTTGAGTAGCATTCAGTTCAACGGCTTGATTAATGAAGTCTTTCATGAGGTGCTGCAGAAAGGAACACAGCATTCAGTAGTCCTAAATAAGAGTCATACGCGCAAGTGGCAATAACATATCATAGTGGATGGCATGAAACATCTGCACACCAACCTCTTCTACGGCAGCTCTGGAACAACCAATCCCCGCTGAAAACCTCACACCACACTTCAAGTAGAAAAAAAGCAGCTTCGTGACAATACAAGAAGTTTCACATGGCAGAGGTTGAGAGGGTGGCATAATGGTTAAGGTGGTTGCCTTACAAACACAAGGTGTAGGATTTGAGTCTCACAAGAGATAACTGGCTAGGCTGAAAATAGCTCACAAGGACAGTTAGCTTAGTACCAATCTATAAACCTAATCTATCTATGAATCTATATTAAAAGTTCAACAACTGGAAGAACACATTTTACAAGTATGCATTTCAGACTTTATACCTACACACTTCCATTCATAAGTTCAAAGCAACACTTCTTTGTCCAAACAGTAAATGTACCTCATGAACCTAGGAGGAGCTAGCTGTAAATACCTATGAGTAATGTAATAACGCAAAACATGCAGCCATCCTTTTCTCAGGCCACATATATTTAAATGCTAAAAAGCATGTTGTAGTGACTTAGTCCATTAGGATTAACAGACTGCAGTGTAGTATATATATGGTCTTGAAGTTTGCAGCACCTGTATAGTGCTGCACACATAATGCAGATAAGGCACCTTTCTCTGTGTTACAGCAGCCTCCAAACTGGGAAAGTTTAAAGCCGCTAAATGTCAGGAAATGTACCTGAAGCAGCATGGGTCTAGTTATTCACAAAACATCAAGTTTACACTAACTACAATGTTTGTGACTATTTTACATCACAACACGCCAATTCTTAAGTTCACGAGAACTTGTTTACCACTTTGTACTGTAATTTGAGAGTGTGAACTAAAACTGAATTTAACTGAAGGCATGCTGTAAATTTTTTATGTGCACCTTTTTACTGTATGCAATTAAAATATGTTGTACTAGTGTGCATACTGCTATTTTTATATTTTGTGTTTATCTTTTGTTTATCTTTTTTATCTTGTACTGGAGCTTTTTTCCCAAAGGCTCTGCTGAAAAGGGGCTTTTTCTGAGTCAGACTTTCCCAGCAAGCAAATTCTAATCATAAATAATGAATAACTTTTTTTAAAATAAGGTCAGTCTGAGCAAGATTAGTTAAGTTGTTTCAGAGTGTCATGACTGAGTGTTCAGGACGGAGTGGGTGTTGCAATTACGTCTTTTAAAACATCAGGTCAAAAGACTAGCTATTTCAGAAGGTTGCTTTAGTGATTACCTTTGTCATGTTCAGAAATATTCCTGATTTGAAAAACACGAACATGTGACTCACTTTGTTACTAAACCGGAGAAAGACCTCTTCTCCACCTGACAGTCATATAATTTAATAAGACAGGTACAGCTCTCTGCCAAGTACAGGTAAAAAATATCAGGTTAACTAAGGAATTCAAAGCTATTAATGCTATTAATGTACCTGCTTTATTCCACATCAGCCTGACATTTCAGAGCAATAACACCATGAATTCAAGCAAACACAAAAATACACAATATATGAATTCAGTAACCAACACTTTTTCCAGATTAACAAAATCGAAAATAGTGAAACACAGGGAGATATTGGGAATCTCAAACCTACAGAAACTCAAATAGCACTGAAACAGACTGTATAACTAGGAAAACATTTACAAGGACATAAAGCCAGATCTATATTGTTTTGAAAGGTAGTTTTGAACATACCACTGTGGGCTAGGAAAACATATTTACAAGGACATAAAGCCAGATCTATATTGTTTTGAAAGGTAGTTTTAAACATACCACCGTGTGATCTTATTAGTGGAATTCTGGGACACTTTTACTTGACTGGTGATTCTAGATTAAAAATGTGTATCAAATGAATTGTATGCACAGTTTTGGTTAAAGGCCCAAAGTGTAACCGAACACTGCACTAAAACATGTACATGGATATAATTTGTGTGGATTATGCTAGAAGTTAAAGAGGTTCATTTACAAAGGTTACACAAACTTTATCAGAATGTAAATGGAATAATACAACCTAAGTGTGAGAAGTAATGTATCAGAGAGCAATTATTGGCAAGGTGCAACATATCTGCAAGAAATTACAGCCCAGTGGGAATAATACAGTGGAAAACCAGACAACAGAAGCATTTATACATTAAAGCCAACAATTCATTGTTAAACTCCTAGTGCTGGCATAGAACCAGGTTCAGAGTCAAACATCTGGATGACAGACTTAGAAATCATGCTGTATTCAGTATATTGGTAAAGTGTAAATAGGAAAACTGAGAGTCTGTAGGCAACAACACTAATTACTGATCAACTACTGTGGCATTGACTAATTAACCTGGGTGAGGCAAGAATTATCAAAGAGAATAGACAGTAGCCAGCTCAATTGGTGGAGAGAGATGAAGCCCTGATTGTGGTTCAGGAGACTCAGAGGCAAATTAGCAGCTCAGGCACCTCCTGGAAATGGTGCAGGGAAGGAGAACATGCCATTCCTCAGGGGAAGGGGATAGACTGGGACCATCCAATGTCAAAGTCTGTACTCAGTGGAAGAGGGCAAGCTGGAACCATCCAATGCCAGAATCTGTCCTCAGCAGAGGGGGGCAGACTGGTGCCATCCAATGCCACAGTTTCTCCTCAGAGGAAGGGGGCAGACTGGGACCATCCAATGCTGCAACTTATCCTCAGGGGAAGGGGGCAGACTGGCACTATCCCATGCCACAGTGCATCGTCATAGGAATGGGACAGGCTGGGACTATCCTATGACACACAGTCTACCCTCACAGGAAGGGGACAGGCTGAGACTAACTATACCACAATCCCTTATAGGACAGGCAGCACCCCATTGGATGGCATGGAGCAGATGCTTGGCCCAAAAACCTCATCAGGTAGGTCATAGGTTATTACTAAGTCTATGGTCAAGGAAACCATAAAAGACCTCACCCACATCATTCAACACTGGTAAGAAACTAAGAATGTCCCCTATTACACAGAGTTTCTCCACAAAGTAGCCATCATCACAGGTGCAAGGCAGCATGCATTTGCACTGGGAGGACATAATACCTGCTATGGTGAAGTGGGTCACATGTTTCCCACCAAGGGAAGGATTTAGGACCATACTAAGTATGATCCCACTGCTGTGATGCAAGTGAGGTCTCAAGTCACTGCTGAGGCTCTTTGCATGACTGGGGAATACCCAGGATGGGAGAACAAATGTTTCATACTAATAGAATGAGGCTTGAAGGTCAGAAGGAACATAAAACATAAAATGCACAGTGGCAAGCAAAACACTGGGGAGCTGTGCCCTTTAAAATTCAGGACTATATTTGTAATTGTGATCTTCAATCCCTAAGCTTCTAAGTGCAAACTGAAGTATATACATTATGCTCAAGCTTGTAGTACTTCAGAATATTTCCTCTACTCCAAAGAAAAGCTGTCTTGTAGTTAGTTTGTACAAGTCACATGGGTGTGGAGGCACAACCCCTCTACATTCAGGGTGAACAAGATGTTGCTTCTCTGCAAAACTGCTTTAATATGCAACAGCAAGACTCAAAATGTGCTTTTTATTCATTGGAATCCATTTATTTTCTACACAACTGAGCACCACAGTTTCCTTTCACACTGATGTGATTGGATGCCCACCAAGGATACAAGAACAAACTAGTTACTGTTAACTTCTGATATAGTTATAAGAAAGGCCATAGAAGAGCAAGAACCAGTGATTTTTTTATTTTTGTTCTCTGGCATGTGGTATAATAGTCTGACATTAGTTTTGGCAAGGAGGGAGAAGCCCTCTTCCTGGGCATTAAGTACAGACCCACCGGTGTGTATTTTGATCCCAGTGATGGAGCACAGGTTTCCCTTTGCCTGAGTGAAAATGGATAGCATTGCTGTATTCATAACTAAATGTAAAACTCCAAAAATGTTTACAATGTAATGTTTTCCCTTCTATGATGTAGTGCAACCTCAGAATAGGAATACATAAGTAGGGTTATCAGGATACATACCAGTACACTGAAAGGTGCAGGGGGGCTTGTCTTGCTCAGTCATTAGGTGAATTCCATTTTCAGAATTTTATATTCAGTTAAGAAAGTAACATAGTTTACTTTACCTGTACCAGAGCTGAGATGTGTGGCTTTTATAATCAACAAAATTATAGACTGAGACAAACAATTAGACCAGAAGTAGAAACAGAAAGTACGGGTACAGAGGCCAGAATTCAGGAGATGGGATGAGAGCATTCCTGATGCGGATGACATTCTTCAGTGAAGACCACTACTATCTTATCTGTTTTCTTAACCATGGGGAACGTAAACAAAGACTGTAAGCATCAGTCAAAACTGACACTTGGGTACCTGCAGGATACACTTGATGAAAGGTACTAAGGTAATCAAATTCATAACCCAGCCATTTGCTTTTCATTTTTATGTCTGAATGCCAAGCACTGGACAGGGAAGTTCCAAATAACTCTCTGGCTAAGGCTGTTGAACATAAACGAGAACATTCTGAGTGCATATATGCAGAAGAGTATTGAGACCAGAAGAAAAATGATGGATAATTAGAAGAGAAAGGAAACACACTAACAGTTGTTGCCTCTAATCAGAGGGAATTATTGCTTGTATGAGTCCAGTCACTCAGGAAGAAATTGCTATGCTGGTTTCCAAAAATATGGCAGAAGCTCCAAATGAGGAGCGGGCATAAGGCTATTCATCATAGGTTCATAGGTAGGTACTAAGTCTATTGGCCCTAGGGCCTATATAAACCTAGCCAAAAAGGTACCATGGCTTTCGCCACCCAAGAAAATTATTTTCCTGTGCTCCTGTCAAGCAGAAACACAGAGGTGATCCCCAGGGTGAATTTCCTATTTCCCATAAAATCATCAAGGTTTTTCTTGAAGAATGCTAATGAGGAGCTTTGTTTGATATATATAGGTACTCCTACAACCAGCTGAGAGTTGTGCTCAGAACAGGAGACATCCAAGAAAAAGAGAGAGGCTGTAGCTGAAATCTATGTTTGTCAAAGCATAAATGTGCACTTTTAAATATAATCTATGGACTATTATGCAGCATTTTTAAAAGACCTGAAGAATGGGGTATGAGTACTGTGGAGGCACTCAAGAAATCTGAAGCAAAATATTTAGCATCCCCGCTGGGAAATGAGCTATTAATGCAGATATTCACGGTGTGAGAACCATTTGCAGCAAGTCAGGTAGCTTAAAGGTCTCTGTAAGGTAGATGAAGTGACAATGCCATTTCAAAGAGGACCTGCTTCAGATGTAATGTGCTTGCTGACAGCTTATTTTATCCAGTAGCTGGTGCTGACTAAGCGATCGGCACAGACAGAAAGCCAGACATATAGATATATCAATATGTGGACAGACAGATATACATATACAGAACCAATAATAATGGACTCAGTTCATGTTTTATGCCTGAAGTCACAATAACCTAAATATTTACACTTTTCATTGTGTTTGCATTTGTTAATCTGAATAGAACTGCTAATAACACTTATTTTAAAGTGAATGCTTTTCAATCATTGTCGTTGGTTGATTTCTGATGACAGTTTTGGCCCAGAGTTGACCCTACCTACAAATGTGAACAGCTGTAAGATACTGTTATAAAATCTTTAGAACAAAACATCTGGATGGTAAGCCTTATATGGCATATTGTATGAGCTATCAGCTATTACAGCAGGCAGACAGCACAGCATATGATGAATAAGTAAAATGCAAGCATTTTGTTATAACATCTAAAATAACTGAAAAATCTCATTGTTTAAAAAAAATTAAAGTAGTAATGATAGACCAGCTAGGATAATTCTCTCGCTATCTCTTCATTAACTAACGAGACTTAGATTGTGGACTAGAGAACAATGCACCAAGGTAGCACACAATAGCGTCTTTAATAAAATAAACAAATGAAAACAGTGGTAAGCGCTTTCACAACACTCAGTTGCTTCTTCAGACGGTGCGTGTGTGAGTGTTGCGAAAGCACTTACCACTGTTTTCTTTTGTTTATTTTATTAAAGACGCTATTGTGTGCTACCTTGGTGCATTGTTCTTTTGTTCTTATGTCTTGTTTTTATGCACCTTGGTTTTACCTACAGCCGTTTTTGTTTGATAGTAGTATTAGATTGTGGACAAGCCCAGATTGGTGGGCATAACTTTTCCCAGGCTACAATAGCATCTCCATTTGCCATCAAACTCCAAATATTACTCTTCTGTCTTCCAGTTTCTGACCAAAGTAAAGAAAGGAAGATAAAGTAAAAAGCCAATAAAACTTCCACTTACCAAAGAAGAGGATGGATGGTTAACAAAACTGTATTCTGCAAACAAATACAGCATTATGTGTTCAGTCCTAACATAAGCAAACTGGTTACCAGTCCTAAACGTATCCCTGAAAAATTACAACCAAAACATTTTCTGTTTCTAGGTGGGCAATGTAAAACAGTTATGAAGTTGAGTGCTTTTATCGTCTATTCTTCAAGGGAATCCTCCCCATTCAAAGCAAAGCCTTTAAAGAAAGATGCTAGGTTCATATCAGGTTAGTAAATAGCAGAATAAACTACTCTAAAGCCTTGCCCCAGAGCAAGGTACATATATGAACCTTTGTCAATCACCCCAAGACAGTGGAGCTGATGCTGGTACAATATACAATGGTATCCCTCAACATAGAATAAGCTGGGACAGTCAGAACTAGAGCCACCAGTGTTATGTAGACTGGATCCAAATGGGCCTGCAGTGGGTTCAACATGTGACTGTGAGGAAACAGACACATAACAACTGAAGTGTCTGACAGTGGCCCAAATGCAGGGTCAACTCTGGAGTAGATAAGCAAGTCACAATTGGTTGTCCCAGTGTCAGGCTATTTTGAGGCAAAATAATACCAGATGAAATAAGAAGGAGCAGACTAGACACAGCAGGCACTGACAAGTGCCCACCCAAAATCAGCAAAGCTGATGAAACGGCACAGAGAAGTGCAGGCTCACAAAATGACATTCTGACACTGACAGTGTAAAAGCATAGGGCTCCTGAAACCTAACTAATCCAGAAGAAAGCTCATACTGGATGAATTTGTATGACAGAGCTGAGATACTGAAGGGAATGAAACAGTTTGCATGCATTGCACCTGAAGAAGAAACCTCACCAACTCTGCAAAATCTTTGACTACAAGAACTTTAGAAAACAGTAAGGAGGGGAGATGGCACCAAAACCTTCAAGCTTGTAAACAGGCAGATGAAGCTCAGTGAAGCTTTTTACAACCAGCAGAAGTGGGACAACTGAAAATGAATCAAAAGGAAAACACTGTAAGAAAACAAGTTATGAGAACATCCCAGAGGGGTAATAAGGCAAACTTAACTGCAATAACTACCAGAAACATCGAACTAGAAACTGCAAGAGTTTAAGAACAACCAGAAAAGGGTCCAAATCAAGGAAGAAGGCTTTAGCAAACAAATGTCTTACCCTAAGACAGCCAATATCAAAATGTGGACATTGCAGCTATTCTATGTAATGCACAAATTATAAAGTACAGAAGACCTAGCCAGCAACAATGACTGTCTTCCAAAAGGAAGCAAGAGTTAAAATGGTACACAAATGTGGGTATCTACCTACAAAAGAGACCATACCTCTCAATCTCTTAGTACAAGATATCTGGAAAAAGCTAAAAATAATGGGAGGGACAAAGACTCAAAAATAGTGACAAATTTTAAATATTGCTCTTATAAACTTAAAAAGTTGCTAGAATAAAATGTTTTGTGTGACCATGCATTTTCTGAAGAATATAAAGTGAAACTGAAATGTCTGTTACTAATAGTAACTTCAACGCTCCACCGATTTGCCAGAAAACCACAAATTTTATGAGGAACAGACTAAAAACAGGAGGCAAAAATTTGGCCATTCTGCTAAAATCTGAACAGTTGAGAGGTATGACAGGGACTCAATCTGCAGTGATAAGATAAGAAATTAATGATCACATAGCTGCCCTTTGTTTTCAAATGCATTTTTTTTCCTAGAAAACAACTCTAAAATTATTTACTTATTATTCCCTAGCTCCATATGGTTGACTGAGATCAAAGTGAAATCAATAACAGCCACAGCAATGTATTTCAGCTTGGTGGTCTCAGAAATATAAATAAAACATCCTTGACAAGCCATACTGGTGCATAAATCAGTCACTTAGCAATCGAGTAGCTCCCTTTATTTTCAAACACAGCCTGCCTCCCACTTTTATTCCCAAAATACCCTCATACTTGGAAAAGATTTATTTGGTGTCCAACCAAAAAAGCATATGTTGATACTTAGCAACCCCTGCATCAGAGTTTAAAGTGTTAGATCAAAAGGTAGCATACTTGTCTATGATGCTGGAAGATCAGAAGACTATGGGATCTATTCTATATCAGGGGCTTAGATTAATTTTCCAATGTTGACACTGCAGTACAGCAGAAGGTGGCTGCTGTATTCCTAAATGTGTTGTCCTCCAAGTGGTGGTAGCTCAGGTGGATGTAAGACATCTCATGGCATTTAATGAAAAGAGCAGAAGTACTTTGTTGTACAACTGTTTGCAAAAATACCAATTTATATATATATATATATATATATATATATATATATATATATATATATTTACACATTTAAAAACAAAAAAGCAGACTTTCACTTATTCAATGTGTATATTACTGTTACATTACTTTACCCCACTCTTTCTTTCTTAATCCTTTTTTATTACGTCTTCTACAAATTTTATTTATTTAACATTTGTTTAGCAGAAACGTCTGACTGGGATATGAAAAACTCCCATTTTAAGCAGATGCCCAGGGAAAAAGCTCCACAAATTACAACACAGTACAAAACTAATTTACATAAGCAATAACATCTTAAATACAAACAGAAAAATATTTTTTCATATACACCAATACAGTAGGATACGCAAGAATGTGAGCAAGACAATTTCAGGCATTGTTAAAAAATAAGTGGAAAAAATCTGATATTTCTGGAGATCTATGCATACTATTAGTAAAAAGCTGTTGGGTAATGTTTAAAGGAGCAAAAGAAAGGGAAGAAAGAGAAGGGGAAATAGGTGAAAAGTGGGTTATGTTATGTAAAGAAAACAAAGAAATGGAAGAAAGGAAACAAAGATCAAAAATGAAGAAATGGAAGGAAGAAAATGAGAAGCTGGCTATGGTGTGTCAGCTGAAGGCATACAGAAGTGGGAGGTATAAACAGCCATTCACAATGCATGTTGATTGCTTAATAGCATCATTACATAACAATTCTTCAGTTTGTGCTTCCCATATCACTCATACAATTATTAACAAAATTTTATAAGTCTTGTCAACATTTTTATACTATATTTAGGAATTCCCACACATTATACTTACATCCACATTTTTATTCCATGCAATTAAGTTCATCTGAGCATTTTTTCCCACATATTTTCTCTTTCACATACTACAAATACACATGAAGGTGCTTTTCTGTTCCATGTATGAGGCACAGCCTCATCATAGCTGCATACATCATAGGTCATTTATAAGGAAGTTTATCTTCACTGTAAACCTCCATAAGAAATACAGACTTTGTTTCATACCTTTAAATCCTTTGTTGTATTATTTACAATATTCTTAACTTCTTCCCTTAGATTTTCCCAAGGTTGTATCTAAAAAATTTCAGTCATAACAGCTTCATGTGGTCATAGGTAGCTACTAGATACACAGTCCAGGAGACAATTAATTAAGGAGCCTAGATAAAAATTCCATTAAGGAGACAGGAACAGCAGCCTCTAAAAAAAGCAGAATCTTTAATAATCTCTTGAAGGCTTGTCAGCTTAGGTGCTAAGATCTATTAAAGATTCTGCTTTTTTCCGAGGCTGTTGCTCCTGTCTCCTTTGTGGTATTTTTATATCTTCTGGTGCTTCGTTGTACATATAGGTAAACATTCCAATTGTCCCAAAGCTCTGTCTGGTTAACTGACTTTCTCAAGGTCATAAAATAGGCAAATGAGGGCTGAGGGACTCAATCACTAAACCACTGGAAGTAGCATTAACAACTCAGATCCTTAATCCTGTTCCAACTGCCAGAGAGTTTTATTTCATGTTGTATTACTTTAGTGTTTAACTTC